>NW_020448288.1:9356-11162 GCF_003343035.1 Apteryx rowi
GGGGTTGAGCGCGGGCACTCACGAGCCGGCGCGCTCCGCGTCGCCGCCGTAGCCCTCGAGCTGGGCGGCCGCCGGGGCCGCTCCTCCTGCCCGTCCTGCTGGGGAGAGCGAAGGGCTTCGGGGCGCTGCGTCCCGGGGCTGCGCCGCTCCCCCGGCGGGGCCAGGCACCCCCCCATGCCGGGGCACGATCCACAGGGTGCCGGCGCCCGGGCGCTTCCCCAGCAACCCCCTGCTGCCCCCTCCATCCCTCCGTCCGTCCCGGCTTCCCCRCGGCTCCCGGTTTTGCTCCATCCCCATCGCCAAGTCGGGGGAACCGGAGCCAAGGCCGGAGCAGGAGCCGAACACTCGGCGGCCACTCCCGGGGCGCCGCCGGCACGCGGCGAAGCCAACTTTCTGGCTGTTTTCTTTTTTTTCAGTTAGTATCATTTTTTTACGCAAACACTTGGACGCTGGTTGTCGATCCAGCTGCTGCTGCCGACGCAAACCAAACGATCGGACGTGGCCTCTCACCCCACGAGCTAATCAAGCCCCGTCTCGCCCGGAGCCAGGGGAAGGAGGGGACGGCTGCCGATCGCTGTGCGGCGGCCGGGGGCGTTGGGGGCCGGCRGCGAGGCCGCAGCAGCGTTAATTGCCAGCGGGTTCAAACGCGGGGTGGGCTCGCGCGTCCTGCCAGCGCCCGCCAGCTTCCTACGTTTAGTGTTCATCCCTCCCTGCTCCCCCCCCTTTCGGCACGGACACCTACCAGGCGGCAGGCAGCCGGGGTCGTCCGTAGGCTCGTCCTGCTCTTTGGCGCGCTCAACGCCCCTGGATGAGACACGCGTTAGAGCAGCCGTCGCTGCCGAGGGGCGGCGCGGAAGGAGCGCGGACGCGCCGCGGGGCGAGGGGCGGGCGGCCTTCCCGCCACCCCGGTCCCCGCCGCGCCGTGGTCCCCGGCGGAAGGGCCTGGGATGGCCCGCGCCGCTCCACCGAGGAGCGCTAGCGGGAGCGGGGCGGCACGGGGGATCCGGCAGCCTCCGGGGAGCTCCAGCGGGCTGGGGGGGACAGTGCTGGGCCTCGGCATGTGGGTTGGTGCTGGGAAACGGCTGCTCCCCCCCCCACCTCAAAGGGCCTTTTCCCTCCCGGTGCCTCCGTCCCCCGGCCCAGGGAGAGCTCGCCGCGAGGCCGACGGCCTTCCTACGGCCACCGACCGCTCTCGCCGGCAGTCAGCGATCCAGTCGGTCATGACGGCGTGGAAGGTGGCCAGATCCACGGCGGCGCCCGTCTCCTCGGGGTCCAGCATCCTGCGAAGCACCCGCAGCCTCCCCTCCTCGCCGCTGCGCCCCGTCACGGCCTGCAGGTACTCGATGATCCGGGAAACCGGCACCGTTCCTGCCAGCACGGGCGCCGTCAGGGCGTGAAAGGCCTGCTTCGGCCCGCCACGCAGCGGGGACAGGGTTGGGGGTCCACGTCCCCCCCCTGCAAGCCCGGCCCGGCCGACGGCAAACATCCCTGGGGACGAGCCCGGGGCTCGGCAGCCCCCGCAGCCCCGCTCCCTCCCGCTCCGGCCGCGCAGACGCGAGCAAAACAGCTGCTCCGCRGTTAATTACTGCACAGGGGTTCATTAATCCTGCGGCCTCCTGGCCTTTCAGTGCTAATTAAGTGYGCGCCCACCAGCCGTGGGGCCGGGGCGACTGCCAGGTTCCCAGTTTGAGGTGGGAAGAGCCGCAGGAAAGGTGTGGGATGAGAACGGCACTCAGCCCGTCACCGGAGGCAGGAGGGGCTGCGGGAGGCTGGAAGCGCCGGTGCGAGGCCGGGAGCAGGGACGGA
>NW_020448289.1:0-2280 GCF_003343035.1 Apteryx rowi
CCATCATCAAAGCTCACAGAAGCTTCTCAGCCAGCTGCAGAGCAATGGGGCTGGAGCCCTTCTGGTGCAGGGGGCTGAGGATGTTTCTCAGCAACATCAGGCTTCCCACACGCATGTCCCTGCCAGCATCCTGCAGCCACTCCATGATGTCTGGGAGCAGGCTCTGCATTCTCCTTGCCTGTGTGAAACACACAACTTCCTTTCCGTGAAGCAAGGCCAGACCCCTCTGCCAAAAGTGCTCTGGGTGCCGACTTCCCATCAGGGCTCAGTGTCTGGGGCCAGGGCTCTGCACACACCCACGGCACAGAGGCTGCAGTGCGGGGCAGAGATCTCCCAGGGGGCCCTCAGCATGTTATGGCCTCTATTTGGAGGAAGGCTGCTGCCTCCAGGCCCAGGAGCAGCCGGCTACATTAGCCTGACCCTGTGCTCTGGCTCATCATCCCTCTTGTAGTGTGACTGCCCACAGTGCTCCCATGAGTGAGGCAGTCTGGAGCTGGCTTGCTTGGTGCTGGGCCTGGATCTCTGCCTAGCACAGCCGAGATGTCCCAGCAGCGGGACCTCTTCCTGGTGGGCATTGGTGCCTTTGTGCTTGTGCAGCCCAGCCAAGTGCCTGGCATGAAAGACTCAGGGCAGATGAACACCTCCTGTCAAGCCCCAGGCTGCCAGCATGGCTTCACCCAGCTGCCCCCCTGCTCACCATCTCGGGTCTCTGCGACAGGTCATGAGGCCTCTGAATGCCAGCCCACACATCTTCAGGCTCTGACTTTGGACATAGCTCTGGAGGAGTGTCAGGACGGCATCATCCATATGGGCAAGGTCAGGGCAATCCAGCAGCTGAAATGCACACAGCAATGAAGCCAACAGCCACAGCAGAGCCAGCAGGACTGCCTGCATCGTGAAGCCCTGGATCCTACCCACCGTTCAGGGCAAGGGCACCAGGCCCTGACAAAGCTCAGCGCACAGGCAGCAGGGATTGTGGAGACACCCCCAGGCCCTGCTCCCAGCCCTGGGCCTCACGGCACACTGCACACACCACTCGCCTCCTCCTCCCATCCTCTGAACCCTCTGCAGCCTCTGGTTCCCATCCCTTGGAGGAGCAATTGAACACAGAGCTGCCACAAAGGAGGCACAAAATCCAAGTGTTTACAAGTGGCAGCCCATCAGAAATGAGCCAAAGTCAGGGCGACTAAGAGGAGTGCCCCAGCTCCATTGCCCCASCTCCATTGACCAACATCACCCCACAGCCATGTGCACAAGCCAGCACAGCATTTAGAGGCACCTGCAGAGAGTCACCGCTTGCCATGAGGCCCACCTCAATGAAGAAAGGCCTGGTGGGCATCTGACAAAACTAGTCYTCCCTTCTCAGCAGCCTTGCCAGCTGGTGCAAGATCCAGCGACACCGGTGTCTTGGAGCCCCCCTCACCAGTCTGGCAGCAGGAAGAAGGCAGTGCTGGTCCTCAGCTGAGCAGGCAAACCTCCTCTGGGATTGCTCTGCCCCCTCTAGCCATTTCCCCCCAGCACAGGGCAAGGCAGGCCAAGGCAGTGCTTGGCACACGGCACTTGGCACGCAGCTACAGCAGTCGGTGGCATTTGCTCATGGAGGGCTGCTCTTTCCCTACCACACTTTGCCATTGGAAAGCCAGGGTCGGTCATCATCAGGTTCCTTTTGGTGGGAGACCAGAGAAACACCCTTCCTACCTGGAAGTCATGGCCTTCCCACATATCCCCTTTCCTGACCCCTTTGGATTCCTCTCCCCCTGGGCCCTTCCCGTGTTCTTCTGTGCATCTTGCACCTTTCCTGGGGCTCTGTCCTTGGTGGCGCTGCAGGCAGACGGTCCCCAATGCTCTCAGGGTTGGGAGTCCAGGCCCCACAGGAGGGCACTCCAGCTCTCTGGGAGGGAACACTCCTGCAAGGGATCCTCTCTCACAACTCCTAACACCAACTGCCCCCCCCCAGCAGCTCTCAAAGAACAGCAGCAACGGGGCAGGGAGCTCCCATGGCCATTTTGCTGTGCCACCCCTTGCCACAAGTGCTGAGGCTGCAGCCTCTTTCTTGGAGAACTGCGGTCCCCCTTCACCCACAAGGAAGGACATTGTGCAGGGCACCCYRAATTCAGGGAAGAGGTGCTGGGGGAGAGCAGGGTGGAAAGGGCTGTACCTGGCCCTGCATGGTTAGAACTGGAAGAAGATGCCTCTCCATTGCCTACAAAAATTGTTGTAAAACTTAAAAAAACTTTACCCATGCTTTACAAAAGCAAAACAGCTAGTCTCATGTGAACT
>NW_020448289.1:2453-5364 GCF_003343035.1 Apteryx rowi
CCAACCAATTCCTACCATGGAAGAAGGTTCAGGGAAGAACGTAGGCTGTGATGGACCACAGCTGCCACAAAGCAAGTGGAATTTATCTCAGCACAAAGGGAACCAGAGGGTGACCTTTGTTTTAGGCCTCCCTCCAGACTCATGCAAACACCTGAAGGCTGGAAATAAATCTTTACAGGAGCAGAAATATTTATCGGTAGAGGGAACGTGCACCCCACCTGAGCTGCAACTGGACTAGCAAGCCTTGCTGGTTGAACCGCTGGTTTGCTACTTTCCCTTTTCCCAGAAAAATGCCATCTAATAATGGAACACATTTGAAGAATAAAGAACTGCAAACTTGGTGTGATTCAAACAGTGGTCAGCAGACTTTTCACCTATGGTATCAACCTCCAAGTAATGGGGTAGTAGAACGATGGAGTGGCCGACAGAAACAACAGCTGCACAAGAGTGACTCTTCTCTCATAGAATACTTCTAAGTGGGGATCCCACTTGTGGGAAGTTGTAAGGTGGCTAAATAAGCGACAAACTGCCATGCAAAGTCCCATAGATAAGGTGTTTGTGTCAGTAGCTGCATGAATTCCTGTTAAAACAGAAATAAAACCCCATCAATGTCCTGGAGGTGAGATTGTGGTTAAACATCCAGCTCAGGGATCAGTCTGGGTGACTCTGCTCTTTTCCCATGGAAAAGGAGCATGGGATGCTGTAGACACTGAAGGCAGTAAGTTAACTGTAAGTGAGGCCTGGGTTATGTCCGAGACCTAGGTGTCTTCTCTTGCAGGGAGATGGGGTGTTACCTGCTAACCGTGGGAACACTGATAACTGGAAAACACACCTGAAATGTGTCTCTAACACGTTCTGCCTTTTCACATTGCCCATGGAACAACTCAGGTATTGAAGATCAGTCACAACCCATCTTCAAAACTGTAGTTACAAGAGAAATACCATCTGTAATAGCACGAGGTCAAGGACTGATWGTAGGCAATAATGTTACACTAACCCTAAGAGCTAAAGTTAGTCTAAACATAGCTCTATGTAGTAACGCACTGGATGGGAAGCTGCACATGGTTATGACAGCAGAGTGAGATGGGTACTCCAGACATGGAAAGCAACAAAAGCCATTGTAACGTGACCTATGTTTTTGACCAAATCACCACACAGACTTCTGGTTAACTTCTCATGTGACTGAACAAACAATGTCTTCTTTTGCACTATTTAATCCATCAGTATCACTGGGAGTAACCTTGCATCAACTTGACAGCTTTCTCAAACACAACACCAAGGTTGCTCAACATTGGTTGGAAACTGGAAAACGCTTAGAGGAAAGGGAAGGAACGATGATATATGATACAATGAACAGATTCAGTTAGTGAAAGTGTCCGGCGACAGAGCAGCCTGCCCTGAGTTGACACACATACAAACAGGTTTTCATTTCTTCCTCCCTGCAAGCAAACAATTGTTCCTTTGCTCTTCTCAACAGACGTCCCTGCTCCCAAGAGAGCCTTTCCCCAGGTCAGTGTGTCCATGCTGGCCTGCCCAGCCAACCTGCACCCCTCCGCTGTGCTCCGCAGGCTAGCGGTGCTGCTCTGCAGGGCGAGCAGGATGTGGGGCCCTGGGGTGACTCCATACTGGCCGTACAGGTCAGGGTAGACCTGGCTGGCACAGCATCACCGCACCCGACAACCCCCTCCCCAGGCGTCCGTGGCTGTGGAAGATGCTCAGAGCAATCACAAGGCATTTCCAATGGCTCAGGATGGGGTCAGCTGTGCCATTTGATCCAGCCATGGTTTTCATTGTTGGTGACATGAACTGCTCTCGAGGCTGCCTTCCCTGTGCGTGATGAGTCCCCACAGCCTCTCCTGAGATTGCAGAGCCCTGATTTGGTGCTTTCTTCAGTTTGGTCCTTGACTTTGGGTGACTCCACTTAGTTTTGGGAGTCGCCACTCACTGCCCATCCCAGGCACACGCTGTCCCTGGAGATCCCCTGTGCTCACCTGGTGGCTCCATATTGCCTTCCAGAGGATGGGCATCTCTCACCAGCCCTCTACTACGTGAAACAGCCCCTAGCAGATACCGCTTGAGCACTCACCCTCTCCAGGGCCACTGGGCACCCACAAGTGAGGGCTGAATCGAGCCCTCATTCCCTCACACATCACCCTATGAGCACATCCTGCTTAGCCCATGGAAAACCAAGGCATGACAACAGCACCTTTTTGGGTGCAATTCCCTGAGCGCATTCTTGGCTCCCACTTTGGAAGAAGAGCGCAGTCTTCATGCAGTGTACTGATGAAATCCCCTTTTGTTACAGAGATGCTGCAAGGGAGGCCAGCTCTGACACAGTGCTCAGCAGATTTACACAAAGCCTCTGGGTCAGACGGACAGGGTTTGTGCCTCTGGAGAGGTGGGATGAATTCAAACATTTGTTCACAAACGTGACTATCGCAGAAAGAACTCCCAAAGCACAAGAGTTGTCTGAGATAAACTGGGAGTTGGTTGTGAGGAGAGATGGGCAGCTTATTGCTGCTGAACTAGTACCAGCTGAATCACTTTCTTCAGTGCCTCCTTGAGTTCCTTGTTCCTCATGCTGTAGATGAGAGGGTTCATTGCTGGAGGCACCACCGCGTACAGAACGGCCACCACCAGATCCACAGCTGGGGAGGAGAGGGAGGGGGGCTTCAGGTAGGCAAATGCGTCAGTGCTGACAAACAGGCAGACCACAGCCAGGTGAGGCAGGCACATGGAAAAGGCTTTGTGCCGGCCCTGCTCAGAGGGGATCCTCAGCACAGCAGTGAAGATCTGCACGTAGGACAGCACAATGAAAATGAAACACCCCAAAGCTTAAACAGACACAAACCACAACAAGCCCAACTTCCCTGAGGTAGGAGTCTGAGCAGGAGAGCTTGAGGATCTGGGG
>NW_020448289.1:5723-11178 GCF_003343035.1 Apteryx rowi
GGAGAGGTTGAGGAGGAAGAAGTACATGGGGGTGTGGAGGTGGTGGTCGCAGGCTACGGCTGTGATGATGAGGCCGTTGCCCAGGAGGGCAGCCAGGTAGATGCCCAGGAAGAGYGAGAAGTGCAASAGCTGCAGCTCCYRBKTGTCTGCAAATGCCAGGAGGAGGAACTCGTTGAGGGAGCTGCTGTTGGACATTTGCTCCTTTGGGGCACAGGGGGACTGTCTGAGGAAGAAGACACATTGACAAGTTAGGACAGACTTCTCTGAGCAACTTTCTCATAAACTCCCACAAACACACACACATTACCTCTCCCCATCTCAGCATCAGTGTCACTGAGCTCCATGGCTTGAGCTCTGGTTTGAGCTGGCCAAGTCTGACACAAGGAGTAGGGGCCTCTGCCCATGAGCTCCAGAGGAGTCAGCCCTGACCTAGAGCACTGTGTAAATGGGAAGAGGGGTGACTAAAATTTATATTCCCAGTTCGAGTCAGATTTCATCCACACATACTGTTGAATGGATTTTCAGCATCTTCACTCCCACTTCTAAATAATGTGGGTTCATTAATAATTTTAAGGCTTCTTTTGTTTCCTTTAGCTGTACCCCACAGCCCTGAGAGCAGAGGGCTGTGCTGGCTGGGAGAGGAGACGTTGGAGTTGACAGTTTCCTCTCACACTTGGAGCATGACTCTGCTGCCTGGAGCCGTCCCTGTGGGGAGCTGTTTCTCTGTCCCCACGTCTCTCCCCTCTCAGTGCTCACACACCCCATCCCACCCACTGTGAGCTCAGCTCTGCCCTGTAGAGGACGTTCAACTTGCCCTGCTGGCGGTCACTCCTTCCACCCATAGTTTCTCCCCACAGCACCATGGGGAGCTGCTCAGGCAGGCTGAGCACTAATCTTCACAGGCAGCAGAGTCACAGCTTCAAGCACACAGCACCCTGGGGCACAGGGACACTGCTCTGAATTACAGCCCTGCACAGACCTGTGTGCACACCCCGGCTTCACACCCCTGCAGCATCCCTGGGAGAAGGTAGCAGGATGCCCTGTCCCTCTGACAGGGTGGCAGAGAATCCTTGCTCTGAAGCATCTCCCCCTCCTCTGCAAAGGAAAAGCCAGGAGAGATATCCTTWAAAAAACAATCATGTCACTGGGTGGGTTTCAAGACCTTTCCAGGAACCTCAGTAGCATTGCCCTGCAGCCAGAGACTTACCGTGTCAGGGGCTGTGAAGATTTCTCCAACAAGGAGCTCTCCTCTCTCCTCCCACTCCACACTACCTTGCACTTCTCTCTGTCATGTCACCTCTCATTTCAGCAGCAGCAGGCAGTGCCCAGAGCCCTGCTGCTCTTTGCAGAGGAGCTGCTCCTGCACACAGCTGTCTCCGGGCAGTGCTGCCCGGTTGCCATGACCTCCCTCCATCCCCAGAGCCCGGCCTCACTCAGGAGCAGAAGCCCAGATGAAGACGTGACTTTCTCTGTCCCTTGTGCTCCCCCCTTCTGGGAAATGTTCACTGAAGTAGACTAAAATAATCAGTTATTGTCCTTTTCTAAAGAGTGGAGAGAGACTGATTCCAGCATTGCAATTTATCTTATCAGAGGATGGTTATCTATGAAATCCGGAAACGTCCCACTCAGGAAGCCCCTATTCCCATCTCTTAATTAGCAGGACACCTAGACGGGGACAAGAAGGGAGCTCATTGACACATGGTTCAGGAATTGGTTCAGATGACTCAGTTTGGGCTTCTCAGGGTGCTTTAGAAGCCCCGGGATGCAGAGGGAACCAGATCCTTCCCATCAGCTCCATAAAAAACACAAAGGGGATGGGATTCCCCTTGTCCAGGCAGAAGTGAACACAGCATGGATGTCTGCATGCGAGATCTTGGTCTATGCTCTCATTATAATCACTGGAGATGGAGGGTGGGAGTCAGCTGGTCACACAAACACCTGGTGACATTGGAAGAGACAGAGGTGCTCGAAGGCATGTGCCAGTGTCTGCTTGCTCTGATGGAGCAAGTGTGAGACCTACATCCTTCTAGAGCATGAGGTGGGGGCCGGGTAGGGAATTGTCTTGGCCACCTGCAATGATACTAGATGCCCACTGCTACCAGAGCTCCACTTACTAGGAAGCTGAGACACATGCAGATCCTGACATTGCAAACAGTTGATGTCATCCAGTGCTGGCACTTGATTCAGTGACACAGAAATAGGCCTGCAGGGCCATGTTGGATGCCTGGGGTGTCCAGCACAATCACATGTCTCTAGCAGATACACCATGGGACCTCTAGGAAAAAAAGACCCCTTTTGAAGTGGTTGCTGGACAAGTGCCCCAGGGCAACTCAGGTTTCCTACCAGTGCCCAAACAACTGAATCCCTCCACTGCCTTTAGGCCAAGTCCTGTTGATCTCTAGCCAAGCATGCTTCATAAACGGGAGAGGCACATCACACCAAGGTCTCTGCTTTACTCTCTGCACTCTCAAACCCTTCTTGCTCTTCTCTGCTGGAACCTCTTCTCACCAGCAGATGATATGAAGAGGCATTGGGCTAATGATGACCTCAGGCTGCCAAATCACAGGCTGTCCAGGCCCAGGGACTTCTTCACTGGAACCTTGTCCTGCCTTAAGATTGGTTCACCTGTGTCACAGGCCACAAGGTGCTGCAGAGTCAGCTCAGGCAGCAAACCCCTCTCCTGCCATTTCTCCATGGCCCAGCTCTGTTTCTCGCTGGCCTTGGGCACTGCAGGCTTTGCTCTCTCAGTGGGAACCTCCTTTCACCATTACATTGCCACCTGCTATCTAKGCCAGCATGGCTCTGCTCTGAAGTGGGAGCCATTGCAGACACAGTGTCCTTTGCTTTTGGTAACAGGTTTCATCATGACCAGTCTGTTCTCTGTGCCACAGCTGAGGCTCTGTAACCCAAATATATGCAAATGCATGCTCTCTGGGTCACAGCCAGGAGCACAAGCTGTCACAGGACTGCAACATCGTTGGAATAACTGAGATGTGTTGAGACCACTCACATGACTGGAGGGCTGTGCTGGTAGGGTACAAGCTCTCCAGGAGAGACTGTTAGGGAAGATGAGCAGGGGGGATGCCCTTGGTGTGAAGGGACAGCTCAGATGGATGGAGCTCTTGCATGGGATGGACAAGGGTTTGGGTGAGAGCTTGTGCGTGAGCATCAGAGTAAAGGTGATGTTGTGATGGGAGTTATAAAGCACCCGATGAGGGTGAGGAGGTGGATGCAGTCTCCTTTAAGCAACCTGAGGAAGTCAGTGGGTCACAGGGCCTGGTTCTGATGGGGGGACTTTAATCTCCCTGACATGAACTGGAAGGGCAAACAGCAGAGTGCAAGCAGGCCAGGAGGCTTCTGGAGGGCATCAGGATCAACTTCTTTGCACAGCTCCCAGATGGGCCGATAAGGGTGATGCTTTCTTGTACCTGGAAGTTTCATACAAGGAGGAACGGATCAGGGATGGGATAGTAGGAGAAAGGCAATAGTTGCATTCATCTTCCAAAAAGGCCACAAGGGCAACCTGGGGAGCTGCAGGCAGTTCAGCTGCACTTTAGTGAGGAGTGAGTCATGCATCGAACCCTCTCAGATCACATTTCTGGGCACATGAAGGAGAAGAAGGTGCCTGGGAACAGTTAATATGGATTTACCCAGGGTAAATTGTGCCTAAMCAAHCTGATTGACTTCTATGATTAAAAAAATTGTATTTGTGGATGGAGAAGAGTAAATGTCCTTYACYTAGACTTTASCRARSTGTTTGACACYGTCTCCYACAATATTCTTGTATGCACGTTAGAATGTTGCAGTCTAGAAGAGTAGACAAACGGATGGGTAAAAAGTTGCTTGGATAATCAGAGGCTCAGAGGGCAGTGGTGAATGGGTASTACTCTTCCTGGAGGCCAGGGAGAAGTGGAGCACCTGAGGGTCTCTCCAGGAACTTGTCCTGTTTATCATCTGYATTAGTTACRCGCAGGAAGCCACACTCATCATGCTTGTAGATGACCCCTAACTGGAGGTGGGGGTGTGGGGGGGCAGTCCTATGCTTGAGRGCTGCCATTGAGAGGGACCTAGACAGGCAGGAGGAATGGGCTGTCAGGAACCTCATGGAAGGAACCTCAACAAGGACAAATGCCAGGGCTTGCACTTGGAATAAACCAACATCCCACTGTGTCACAGGCTGGGGCCTGAGGGCCTGGGGAGCAGCTCTGTGGAAAAGGACCTGAGGGTGCTGGGGGACAGGAGGCAAAACATGAGCCAGCAGTGTTCCCTGGCAGCAAAGAAGGCCAGAAGCATCATGGGCTGTATGAGCAGGAGCASAGCMWGGAKGTSSAGGGAAATGGTGATCRCCTTCTAGTCAGTATTCATTAGACACCATCTAGAACACTGCATCCAGGTTTGGGTTCCCAGAAGAAGAAGGAGGTWGATAACTGGGAGCGAGTTWGGCTGAGGGCCCTCACAGTAGTCAAGGTACTGGAGCACTTGCTGTGTGAGGAAATGGGTCTGGTTCCACTTGGAGAAGAGATGGCTTTGGAGGGATCTCATAGCACCCTTCCAATGGCTACAAGGAGGTCCTCAAGAAGATGGAGGCAGGCTCTTCACCAGGGTGCATGGTGGGAGGACAAGAGACAATGGGCATAAGTTAGAAGAAGAGATGTTCGTGCAGGAGATAAGGAGAAGCTTTTCCACTACGAGGATGGTCAAGCATTGGAAGTGGTTGCCCAGAGAGGCTGTGCAGTCTCCTGCCTTGGAGGTTGCCAAGAGCAGACTGGATGAAGCCCAGAGCAACCCTGGTTTGACCCCAGAGCTGACGCTGCTGTGAGGAAGCATATTGGGCTAGACACCTTTTGAGGTCCCTTCCACCCTGAAGGAGTCAGTGGTTCTTCCCGCTCTCAGTCCTCTCTTGTGGATGTCAGGGAAAGCACGCAGGTACCCTGTGACAGTGGAAGCAGKCCAGCTTTCTTGTCCTCCTCCAGTCAGAATTAYTCAGATGCAGGGCTTCTTGGCAGGAATCCCCAAGACAGCCCTGATTTTTCTTCCATGCCTTCTAAGTTTGTCTCTTTTACCACTCTGATCCTGTCCCATACAGCCCACCCCACCCCTCCTTAACCTTAACTCAATGGCACTGCTTTGGTTTGGTTGGTTGGGTACTTGGTAGGTTGGTTGTTTTTTGTGATTTTGACAACAGATACCGCAGGAAGATTTCCAAGAGAAGTGTCAAGTCCTGTGCYTAGGCAGGAATAAMYCYATCYRTGAGGAGAAGCTGAGGGACCCAGGCTTCTTTAGCCTGCTGAAGTGGAGGAAAAGGGCAGTAGAGTCGGAACCTGTGACTGCTTGAAGGGTGGTTTCAGAGATGATGGAGCTTTTCTTGGTAGTGGGAAACAGCATGCGAAGGAGAAAGATCCACAAACTGAATCTTGAGAGGTTCAGACTGGACTTCAGGTCAAAAGAATGTCAC
>NW_020448290.1:0-1682 GCF_003343035.1 Apteryx rowi
CAGTTCCTTGACTATCTCATAATTAAAACTCTGATAAGCCGGATGTTCCCCTGGTTTATAGATGACAGGGAATGCAGCAATAGCTTGGAAGTCCCCTGCTAGTAAGGCTTCCTGACGGCACTTGACCCATTTATCTTTCCCTTTTCCTGCCCGTAGCCCCTGCTCGCCAGCGAGGGGGTTCACAAATCCCGGATCAAAGGAATCACCACCTTCATCACGACYGTCAGTTTCGGAGGGTGGGGTCAGTTTGCAAATACCCCTCTTGCCTTCCCCATTCCCTGATTCAGGGATCTATTGGTCAGGATCCAGGTCGTGGGGGGATTCCCAGCTGCACCAATGTCCTTGGGTACGTTTGTCTGAGGCTCCTGTTGCTTGCTACTTTCAACTTTCCACCAGTTTAACCCTGTCATGACCCTGCACACTCGAGCATTTCTGTAAGATCTGAGAGTCCTTGCTCTGGTCATGTGAGTAAGAAACCTTGTCACACTCTTCATCACTCTCTCGACCTCGGGCCTGAGAGTGAAGAATTTGGAAATCTTCACTGTGACACTGAACTCCTCCGCTCCCAGCTCAGTCCCGTTTCTTTCTTAGAGGAATTTGTGAATGTGGTTGTCCTTCCTCTGAGTGAGGTGCAAGTACGGGGCAGTGAGGGGCAAGACTCATGGACAGACCAGGTCCCATGACCCTATACAAAGTCACAGCAAGTTTTTTGCTCTTGGGATGCACAAGGGCTCATGCTGAGAGTAACTGAAATGCCAAAGATTTCTACCCCCTCAAAGAATGCTCCCACGGTGAGAAAGAGGCATCTAAAATACGGATATATATATATATGGGGAGGAAAGGGTGTGTGTGTGTACACCATCATACATATCCTCAGGCTCTTCCACTGATCATTTTGCAGAGAAAAATGGGTTTCCAAATGTTGAACAGCCCTTCCACATATGCGGTGGACATAATCTGCTGCAGCATGTGTGCATCAGAGCTAGTCACTTCCCATTCTCTCTGCAGTGCCTGCAGGAACGGCGCACATGGCAAGAGGGCGTGAGGACAGGGTCTGTCTCATTGGGACAGAGACATCTAGAAAGGTGAGGTCAGCCCCTGCCTTCACTTGACTCTTTCTCTGCCTTGCTGGAGTGGCAGCTGGTGTGACTGATTCAGATACAGACACCTCTGTTCAAGAGGCAAGGCTGGGGCAGATGAATCCCTCACAAGGGTCTTCTCTTTCAGACATAGCCATATTCAGTTCTCATCATGGTAAAAAGAGAAACTTCCCACTGGTGCCTGGACTATGTCCCCTGCTCCCAGCTCCCAGCGCCCACCCCCAGGTATCCCACCACATAGCAGGGTCAGTTTGACACCTCCATTTACACCCCCCAGCAGAGCAGGACTGACTCCTCTGGAGCCCATGGGCAGAGGCCCCTGCTCCGCATGGCTCCCTCAGCCAGTGTAAAGACAGCTGCAGAAAGGGAGCTGAGTGAAGGTAAAGGACAGCGGAAAGGTGGGGGTTTCTGTGATAAACAGAGTGGGTTTGGCTCAGAGAAGCCTGCTCTAACTTGCCACTGTCTTTTCCTCCTTGGACAGTCCACAAAGCACCGAGGAAGCAAATGTCCAACAGCAGCTCCTTCAACGAGTTCCTCCTCCTGGCATTTGCAGACACACGGGAGCTGCAGCTCTTGCACTTC
>NW_020448290.1:3408-5057 GCF_003343035.1 Apteryx rowi
GAAGGGCAACAGGATTGGATCAGTGGAGGGATGAGGCACAGATGGGAGCCATGACACTCCAGAAGCTCCTGACAGTCATGGAAGTGACTCACTGCTGCTAGCAGGACTGGTGGGTTTCTAAAGGGCTGCAGCAACCAGCATCACCTGTCAGGACTCCCAAAGCCAGCACAGATGGTCGTTGCCCAGCACTGCAGCTCACAGTGCGCACCCCCCTCCCCCCCCCGTACTGTGTCCTCTCGCAGGAGCACCACCAGGTGCATCACTCCCTGCCCAGGTGTGGAGAGGAGCTGCTGGAGGCCTTCTCTTCTCCTGCCAGCTGCCCCTGGCTTTGCCCTGGCATTGGCCCACAGGCTCTGCCCTGTGTCATGTTATGTCTCCATACGCTCTCTTGTGAGACCACATTCTCTTCTGAGACCTGCAGCACATASCTCTGCTTGGAGAGGGCCACCACGGGCTGCCTATATGGTCCCAGGAGATCCCAGCAAGGCTGTGCTTGGAGGTGAGGCTGTGTTTGTCCTCAGCTAGAGTTGGTGGGATGGTCTGGGTGGGGGCCAAGGGCAGGAAAGGACAAGAGGCAACAAGCAGAAGATGCAGTARGGGAAATTCCAAATGAGCTGAAGGAAAAATAAAGAAACATCCATGGTAGTTGAGAAGCACTGGGGCAGGGGACAGGAAATCTTAAAAAAAACTCTCCTGGAGAAAGCACCTACCAACCTSATCTAACTGTCAAGTTAGCCCAGCTCAGAGCAGATCATGGTCCTGGAGATCTCTGGTGGTCCCTCCCAACACAAATCCTCTAGGAGGAAGGGCCTGGAAAGAGGAGTCCTGGGCAGGGGACTCCTGTCCTGTGGGGTTGAGGCCTTGCTGACATTTGGACTGCCTGGTCAAGCCTGTCCTCAGAGTTACACAGTGAGCGAGTTCATCCTCAAAAGGAGTCTCTGCTCCATGGGCAACAGGAGTCAAACCAGTGCCGGGAGACTACAGAAATGTTCTCAGGAACACGCCAGGCATTCAGGCCCTTCGACTGCTGAGGTGTCCCTAGACCGGTGCTTTGCCTCCTGGGTCTGAAGGGCTGAGAAATCTTTAGAGCCAGAGCAGATCGGAGTCACCCATCCTGGGCTCACAGGTTACAGGGCATCAGCAGGGCTGTACTGGCTGCAGGGAGGGAATCAGTGCCCAGGGCATGAGCAGATCCCCCTCTGACCTCCCCTCTCTCTTCACACCCTGGAACAGAGATAGTGTTTCCCGTGTTGGCCCTCTCTGCCGGGCTGTATTCCCAGCTGGAGGGGACACAGGCTTCCCACTGGGGAAATGCAGGAGAGCCCAGTCTCATCTAGAGGAGCAGGGTCCCACCACACCTGCTGGGTGGCCAGGGCTGCAGGCTGCAGACCCCACTCTATTCCCTGCACACCTCCTGCCTGGGGCTGGAGGGTGCCCAGCAACAAGGCAGGCATGCCTGGGGGTCGGGTGCCATTGGGGTGGTGGCCTTTGGACCAGCCTCTGTCTGTAAGGGACTCAGGAGATTCTCCGGCTCCATGTTAGTGGCAAAGTTTGTATCCCAGGTTCTTCTCTGTGGAGCTCTGAGGATTTAATTCTCTGGAAAAGGCGAAAAAGGAAACCCCTTTGTCCATGAGATCACCCTGTCAACC
>NW_020448290.1:7029-8483 GCF_003343035.1 Apteryx rowi
GTGAAGTTTTGGAAACGAGGATTTCTTGTCAATTGTTGCAGTGAGTTATTTTTTGAGAAGATCTCAACTTATGACTAGGATTTCATTTTGGGGCTTGATTCATTTGACCACAGAGAGAGGCTATTGCTGCCTGAGATGCCCTGGGGTAGCTGTGTTGCCATGTGGTGCTGGAAATTTTGGAGGCGGCTCCTGCAGGACCTGAGCTTGTCTTTAGGAAAAGTATCTCAAAAGAACTCAGTTGAGAAAACTTAGTTCCCTCTTTGGACAAGAAGAGGAAGTGCAGAGAACTGGATTTGATAGAGACATCTGCACTGATGGGGTCTGGCCTGGGGTGAGATCAGCCTTCTCCTTGTTCTCAATGAGCTCCCTTCTTGCCCCATTCTATGTGTCCTGCCTAGTTAAGAAATGGGAATCGGGGCTTCCAGAATTGGAAATTTCCACCTCTTGCACAAAGCCATCCTCTGATGCGACAGTCTGTAATGCTGGAATCAGTCTTCTTTCAGTGCTCAGAGAGGGCCCATTGGTGAGTATTTTAGTATAATTCAATGAACATGATCAAATGGTGCAAATCTTCAGGAAGGGTATTAATGGTGGGAGAAGAAATATCAATCTGCCCTTGACCTTGTGTTTCCACTGCTCTGTCTAATAGGTTGTGGATAAAATCTCAGTGATCTCTAACATATTTCCACATGTCCTGATTAAATTGGTCATTTCTAAAGGCATTTTTGCATCAGACTCTCTGGGCACATGCACTTTCCATAGTTTCCCAGTCTTCCTCTTCCCCTTAATCTTTATGCTTTCAGGTACCTCTCAACTCTCCTGTTGCTGCTCTGAGCTGCTGGGAGTCTGAAGCTTGCCTCGTCTTTCAGCAGCCTCGTTGTCTCTTTAGCCAGCACCTTTGTTGTGTTTCTTGTCTATCCCTTCCAATCTATCTGTGGAAAACATTTCAAGGAAGATTATGCCTTGTGGGCAGTGGACCTCACTGGAGGCAGCTTGGACTTGACATACAGTTGACGAGTGTCTTTTATCTTTATAAGCTGTTCCAAAATTTATTTTTCTTTGTTTGCAATTAAGAAAAACCCTTCTGTGTCTGTCTGCAGCTAGTTCTCGAAGGAAAGCAGGTGGGAATTGATGCACATGAGCTGTACCATTCAGCTACAGCCTTGAGTGGCAAAAGGTTTGATTTCCACAAGAGTGATCTGAAGTTGCCAGTGGCTGATGAGGGAAAGGGCAGGGCTGGGGAGCTGGGGAGGAAGGGTGTCCATAAATTGTCCTATCAAGTATACTGCTTTGCCTACATGTGCAGACTTCATTAGGAGACACAGTGGGTCAGTATGAATTGGGGAATGTGGGTATGACTTATTCTGAGAACTGAAGAATCAAGAAAGCTTAAGAAGCAGATATCTTTCTTTTTCAGGTGCTCATTGAAATCTTTCTCTTCTAAATACACTCCT
>NW_020448290.1:15508-15953 GCF_003343035.1 Apteryx rowi
GGACCCAGAAATGCAATCAGAGAGGACTCGCTCCATGACACACTCCTGATCCAAGTGAAGCTGAACAGCCTGTAGTTCCCCAAATTGTCCTTTTGGCTTTTCTTGAAGTGGAATACAACGTTTGCRTTCCTCCTGTCATTGGGACCTCCCCCASTCTCCACAGCCTTCCAAAGACAATGAAGAGTGACCTYGTGAGAKAGYGGCCAGCTCTCAGCATCCTCGGCTGTAGCCCATGCAATCCCATACACTTGTATGGGCTGAGTTCTCCCAAATAAACCCTGACTCAACGCTCATGCCCTGCTGGTTGTTTTTCACCTTGGCAKTCCTGACTCKAGGACAATGGCCTGGGAGACCTTGTTGGTGGGGACTGAAGCAAAGGCTTTGAGTTCCCCAGACCTATCTAACATCTGCTGTTACTGAAGCAACAGCAGTTCATCTCTGTGCC
>NW_020448291.1:0-1690 GCF_003343035.1 Apteryx rowi
GGGTGCCTCTCGCCCAGTTTGGATGCTCGTGGTGGTGGCCTGGGCGCCCGTGGGTGCCTCTCGCCCGGTTTGGATGCTCGTGGTGGTGGCGGTGGCTCAGGTGCCCATGGCGGTGGCCATGGCAGTGAGTTGGGTGCTCGTGGCCATGGTTCAGGCAGCCATAGGTGCTTCTCACCCGGTTTGAACGCTCATGGCCATGATGATGGCCATGGAGGTGGCTTGGGCACCCATGGCCATGGTGGTGACCAAGACAGTGGCCCAAGTGCTCATGGTGGTGGCTTGAGCGCTCATGACCATGATTCAGGCGCCCGTAGGTGCTTTTCGTCCAGTTTGGCCGCTTATGGTCATGGTAATGGTCATGAAGGTGACTTGGGTGCTCATGACGATGGCCTTGTCGGTGGCTTGGGTGCTCGTGGCCATGGCTTGGGCGCTCGTGGTGGTGGCCATGGCAGTGGCTCAGGCGCCCGTAGGTGCTTCTCACCCAGTTTGGCCGCTCGTGGTCACAGCGATGGCCATGGAGGTGGTTTGGGCCCTCATGGCCATGACGGTGACCAAGACGGTGGCCCAAGTTCTCGTGGTGGTTGTTTGAGCGCTCACGACCATGGCTCGGGCACCCGTAGGTGCTTTTTATCCAATTTGGCCACTCATGGCCATGGCGATGGCCATGGAGGTGGCTTGGGCGCTCGTGGTGGTGGCCATGGTAGTGGCTCAGGCGCCCGTAGGTGCTTCTCATCCAGTTTGGCCGTTCATGGCCGTGACGATGACCATGGAGGTGGCTGGGGCACTCATGGACACGGTGGTGACCAAGACAGTGGCCCAAGTTCTCGTGGTGGTTGCTTGAGCGCTGATGACCACAGCTCGGGCACCTGTAGGTGCTTTTCATCCAGTTTGGCCGCTCATGGCCATGACGATGGTCTTGTTGGTGGCTTGGGTGCTCATGGTGGTGGCCATGGCAGTGGCTCAGGCGCCCGTAGGTGCTTCTCACCCAGTTGGGCCACTCATGGTCACGACGATGGTCATGGAGGTGGCTTGGGTGCTCATGGCGGTGGCCATGGCAGTGGCTCAGGCGCCCGTAGGTGCTTCTCACCCAGTTTGGCTGCTCATAGCCACGACGATGGCCATGGAGGTGGCTTGGGTGCTCATGGCGATGGCCATGGAGGTGGCTTGGGTGCTCATGACGATGGCCATGGAGGTGGCTTGGGTGCTCGTGGTGGTGGCCGGGGCACCCATGGGTGCTCTTTGCCCGCAGCTACAAGTTGTGGTACAACTACCTGAAGCAGCGGCGGAAGCAGGTGAAGCACAAGTGCGTGAGCGACCCGGCCTACGAGGAGGTGAACAACTGCCACGAGCGCGCCCTCGTCTTCATGCACAAGGTGCGGGGACACGGGGACACGGGGACGGGGACGCGGCCACGGGGGGACGTGGCCACAGGGGGACACGGCCGCGGGGAGAGGACAGGACGGGGAGGGAGACACGTGTGCGGTGGGGGCGTGGAGGGGCACCGACGCGTGGAGAGCATCAAGGACACGGGAGGGGGACACAGGGACACGGAGGGACAGGGCGTGTGCAGAGTACGTGGAGAAGGGACACGGAAGGACACAGGAAAGGGACGTGGGAACAGAGCAGACAGAGGGATATGGACACCCTGAGGGAACGTGGGCATGGAGAGGGGACACAGATCCGCGGAAAG
>NW_020448291.1:3759-4764 GCF_003343035.1 Apteryx rowi
GCAGGGCCGCGTCACCCGCACCCGGCGCACCTTCGACCGGGCGCTGCGGGCGCTGCCCATCACCCAGCACCACCGCGTCTGGCCCCTCTACCTGCAGTTCGTGCGCCGGCACCCGCTGCCCGAGACCGCCGTGCGCGTCTACCGCCGCTACCTGAAGGTAGGAGGAGGCGCCCGGGTGCTGCGGGGTGCTGCCGGTCTCAGCGGGGTCCCCCACGAGGTCCTGGGTGCCACCGGGTGCTGCTGGTCTCAGTGGGGCCCCCCGYGGGGTCTCGGGTGCCACTGGGTGCTGCTGGTCTCGGTGGGGTCCCCCATGGGGTCCTGGGTGCCACTGGGTGTTGCTGGTCTTGGTGGTGTTCTCCATGGGGTCTTGGGTGCCACTGGGTGCTGCCAGTCCCAGCGGAGTCCCCTGCAGGGTCTTGGGTGCCACTGGGTGCTGCTGGTCTTGGTGGGGTCCCCCATGGGGTCTCGGGTGCCACTGGGTGCTGCCAGCCCCAGCGGAGTCCCCTGTGGGGTCTTGGGTGCTGCCGGTCTCGGTGGCGTCCCCTGCGGGGTCTCGGGTGCCACTGGGTGCTGMTGGTCTTAGTGGGGTCCCCTGCGGAGTCTTGGGTGATGCCAGCCCCAGTGGGGTCCCCCACGAGGTCCAGGGTGCCATTGGGTGCTGCCCGTCTCAGTGGGGTTCTCTGTGGGGTCCTGGGTGCCACTGGGTGCTGCTGGTCTTGGTGGTGTTCCCCATGGAGTCTTGGGTGCCACTGGGTGCTGCCAGTCCCAGCGGAGTCCCCTGCAGGGTCTTGGATGCCACTGGGTGCTGCTGGTCTCGGCGGGGTCCCCCACGGGGTCCTGGATGCCACTGGGTGCTGCTGGTCTTGGTGGGGTCCCCTGTGGGGTCCTGGGTGCCACCAGGTGCTGCTGGTCTTGGTGGGGTCCCCTGTGGGGTCCTGGGTGCCACCAAGTGCTGCTGGTCTTGGTGGGGTCCCCCACAGGGTCTTGGGTGCCACTGGGTGCTGC
>NW_020448291.1:5089-11350 GCF_003343035.1 Apteryx rowi
CCGGTCTCGTCGGGGCCCCCACGGGGTCCTGGGTGCCACTGGGTGCTGCTGGTCCTGGTGGAGTCCCCCATGGAGTCTTGGGTGCCACTGGGTGCTGCTGGTCTCGGCGGGGCCCACTGGTGGGCACTGCGTTGGGGTGGATGTGGGGGGATGTGGGGGGATGTGGGGGACAGAAGTGGCACGAGGACGGAGGGGACAGAGGGACGCGGTGGGAATGGAGGTGGTTTGGGTGTCAGGAGCCGGGGCGGGGGGACATTGGGATGGGGACAGAGGTGGCGGGGGGACATTGGGGCAGGGATGAAGGTGACAGGGAAGCAGGACAGGGACGGAGGTGGCAGGGGGACAGAGGCCAGGAGTAGAGGTGTCATGGAGGCCTTGGGCAGGGACAGGGGCACGTGGGAAAGGAACTCAGGGACACAGGACAGGGATGGAGGTGGCAGAGAGATGTGGGATGGGGACGGAGGTGGCAGGGAGACATGGACGAAGGTGGCCGGGGTCATGGAACAGGGACGAAGATGGCGCAGAGAACTTGGGGCAGGGCGACGCAGGGACACAGACAGGAACAGAGGTGGCAGGGGGACGCGGGATGGAGATGGAGGTGGCAGGGGGACATGGAGGGAGGTGGCAGGTGGTCACAGAACAGGGACAGAGATGTCACAGAGAACTTGGGGCACGGGGACAGGGGACAGAGGTGGAGGTGGCAGGGAGATGTGGCATGGAGATGGAAGTGGCAGGGGACATGGATGGAGGTGGCAGGGGGACATGGACGGAGGTGGCCGGAGGACATGAACAGAGGTGACAGAGGATTATGGAACAGGGACGGAGATGAGACAGAGAACTTGGGGCAGGGGGACAYGGGGACAYGGACAGGGACAGAGGTGGCAGAGGGACGTGGGATGGAGATGGAGGTGGCAGGGGAACATGGACAAAGGTGACAGGTGGTCACAGAACAGGGACGGAGATGGCACAGAGAACTTGAGACAGGGCGACGTGGGGAGACGGAGACAGGGACAGAGGTGGCAGAGGGACGTGGGATGGAGATGGAAGTGGCAGGGGGACATGGAAGTGACAGGAGAACATGAATGGAGGTGGAAGAAGAACATGGACAAAGATGGCAGGTGGTCACGGAACAGGCACAGCGATGGCACAGAGAACTTGAGGCAGGGCGACGCGGGGACACAGACAGGGACAGAGGTGGCAGAAGGACGTGGGATGGAGATGGAGGTGGCAGGGGGACGGGGAGGTGGCAGGAGAACACAAACAGAGGTAGCAGGAGAACATGGGTGAAGATGGCAGATGGTCACAGAACAGGAACAGCGATGGCACAGAGAACTTGAGGCAGGGCGACATGGGGACACAGACAGGGATGGAGGTGGCAGGGGGACGTGGGATGGAAACAGAGGTGGCAGGAGGACACGGAGGTGGCAGGAGAACATGGATGAAGATAGCAAGTGGTCACGGAACAGGCACGGCAACGGCACAGAGAACTTGAGGCAGGGCGACATGGGGACACGGACAGGGACAGAGGTGGCAGAGGGACGTGGGATGGAGATGGAGGTGGCAGGGGAACATGGACAAAGATGACAGGTGGTCACAGAACAGGCACGGCGATGGCACAGAGAACTTGAGGCAGGGTGACGCGGGGACACAGACAGGGACGGAGGTGGCAGGGCGACGTGGGATGGAAACAGGTGGCAGGGGGACATGGAGGTGGCAGGGGGACACGGAGGTGGCAGGAGAACATGGACGAAGATAGCAAGTGGTCACGGAACAGGCACGGCGATGGCACAGAGAACTTGAGGCAGGGGGACACGGGGACAAAGACAGGGACGGAGGTGGCATAGGGACGTGGGATGGACACGGCGGCAGGAGAACATGGACGAAGATGGTAGATGGTCACAGAACAGGCACGGCAACGGCACAGAGAACTTGAGGCAGGGCGACGCAGGGACGCAGACAGGGACGGAGGTGGCAGGGGGACGTGGGATGGACACGGAGGTGGCAGGGGGACGCGGAGGTGGCCGGGGGACCTGGACGGAGGTGTCCCCGTCCCCAGCTGAGCCCGGAGAACGCGGAGGAGTACATCGAGTACCTGCGCTCCATCGACCGCCTGGACGAGGCCGCCGTGCGCCTGGCCGTGGTCGTTAACGACGAGAGGTTCGTCTCCAAGGAGGGCAAGTCGAATTACCAGGTGGGTGCTGCCGGCGGGGGCACCCAGGGGTGCTAAGGGGGACTGGGGGCTCCCGTGGGTGCCAGGTGGGTGCTGAGGGGGTGCCAATGGGTCTTGGGGCTCCCATGGGTATCGGGTGGGTGCCAAGAGGTGCTGGGGGCTCTCATGGGTGCCAATGGGTGCCAAGGTGGTCCCGGGGGGTGCCGGGGCTCCCATGGGTGTTGGGTAGGTGTCAAGGGGTGCTGGGGGCTCTCATGGGTGCCAGGTGGGTGCCAATGGGTGCCAAGGACTCCCAGGAGGTGGCAGGGGCTCCTGTGGGTGCTAAGGGGGTGCCAATGGGTCCTGGGGCTCCCATGGGTGCCAACGGGGTGTCAATGGTTCCTGGGGCTCCCATGGGTGTTGGGTGGGTGCCAAGGGGTGCTGGGGGCTCTCATGGGTGCCAGGTGGGTGCCAAGGGGTGCCAGGGGCTCCTGTGGGTGCCAATGGGTGCCAAGGGCTCCCAGGGAGTGCCAGGGGCTCCCGTGGGTGCTGAGGGGGTGCCAATGGGTCCAGGGGCTCCCGTGGGTGTCGGGTGGGTGCCAAGGGGTGCTGGGGGCTCCCATGGGTGCCAATGGGATGCCAGTGGTTCCTGGGGCTTCCATGGGCGTTGGGTGGGTGCCAATGGGTGCCAAGGGCTCCCAGGAGGTGCCAGGGGCTCCTGTGGGTGCCAAGGGGGTGCTAATGGCTTCTGGGGCTCCCGTGGGTGTCAGGTGGGTGCCAAGGGGCGCTGGGGGCTCCTGTGGGTGTCGGGTGGGTGCCAAGGGCTCCCAGGAGGCGCCAGGGGCTCCCGTGGGTGCCGAGGAGATGCCAATGGGTCTTGGGGCTCCCATGGGTGCCAGGTGGGTGCCAAGGGGTGCTGGGGGCTCCCATGGATGTCAGATGGGTGCCAAGGGCTCCCAAGAGGTGGCAGGGGCTCCCGTGGGTGCCAAGGGGATGCCAATAGGTTCTGGGGCTCCCGTGGGTGTCGGGTGGGTGCCAAGGGGTGCTGGGGGCTCCAGCAGGCACCAGGAAGGTAYCAGGGGGTGCTAGGAAGGATCCTGGCGGGTGCCAAGAAGTCCAGGAGGGTGCTAAGAGATGCTGGGGGCTCCTGTGGGTGCCAAGGTGGTGCCGGGGGCTCCCATGGGTGCCGGGAGGGAGCTTCCCCAGGGATTGGGAGGGGGGGGTCTCGGCCGGGTGCCGCTGCCCCCCCCCCGACACCTTCTGCCCCCCACCGCGCAGCTGTGGCACGAGCTGTGCGACCTCATCTCGCAGCACCCCGACAAGGTGAAGTCGCTGGACGCGGGCGCCATCATCCGCGGGGGCCTCACCCGCTTCACCGACCAGCTGGGCAAGCTCTGGTGCTCCCTGGCTGACTACTACATCCGCAGCGGCCACTTCGAGAAGGTACGGCCACGCCGGGGCCACCCGCAGGCGGGGGACACGCGGGGACGGGCCACCCAAGAGCCGTCTTGGAAGCCTGCGCTACCCTAGAGCCACCACAACTGGGTGACGTGAGGTTGGGCCACCAAAGAGCTGTCTTGGAAGCCTGCGCTACCCTAGAGCCACCACAACTGGGTGACACGTGGGGTTGGGCCACCCAAGTGCCGTCCTGGAAGCCTGCGCTACCCTAGAGCCACCACAACTGGGTGACACGTGTGTTTGGGCCACCCAAGTGCTGTCCTGGAAGCCTGCGCTACCCCAGAGGCACCTACAGCTGGGTGACACGTGGGGTTGGGCCACCCAAGAGCCGTCTTGGAAGCCTGCTCCACCCCAGAGCCACCACAGCTGGGTGACACGTGGGGTTGGGCCACCCAAGAGCCATCCTGGCAGCCTGCACTACCCCAGAGCCACCTACAGCTGGGTGACATGTGGATTTGGGCCACCCAAGAGCCGTCCTGGCAGCCTGGTGCACCCCAGAGGCACCTACATCTGGGTGTCACGCAGGGTTGGGCCACCCAAGAGCCATCCTGGCATCTTGCACTACCCTAGAGCCACCACAGCTGGGTGACACGTGGGTTGGGCCACCCAAGAGCCGTCTTGGAAACCTGGGCTACCCTAGAGCCACCACAGCTAGGTGACACGTGGGGTTGGGCCACCCAAGAGCCGTCTTGGCATCCTGCACTACCCCAGAGCCACCTACAGCTGGGTGACATGTGGATTTAGGCCACCCAAGAGCCATCCTGGCAGCCTGGTGCACCCCAGAGGCACCTACATCTGGGTGTCACGCAGGGTTGGGCCACCCAAGAGCCATCTTGGCATCCTGGTGCACCCCAGAGCCACCACAGCTGGGTGACACGTGGGATTGGGCCACCCAAGAGCCGTCCTGGCAGCCTGGTGCACCCCAGAGGCACCTACAGCTGGGTGTCACGTGGGTTTGGGCCACCCAAGCACGGTCCTGGCAGCCTGGTGCACCCCAGAGGCACCTGCAGCTGGGTGACGTGGGGTTGGGCCACCCAAGCACCGTCCTGGCAGCCTGCTCCACCCCAGAGCCACCCAGGTGCAGGTGTCCTGCAGGATAAGGCCACCAAAGCGCCATCCTGGCCCCGTGCTGCACCCTAGAGCCACCCATACATGGGTGTCACATGGGGCCTGGCCACCAAAGCGTGGTCCTGGCACCCTGCTCCACTACAGAGCCACCTGGGTGCGGGTGTCGTGCAGGACAGGGCCACCCAAGTGTTGTTCCAGCACCGTGGTACACCCCAGAGCCACCACAGCTGGGTGTCATGCAGGGTCAGGCCACCCAAGTGCCATCCCAGCACCCTGCTGCACCCTAGAGCCACCACAGCTGGGTGTCATGCAGGTTCAGGCCACCCAAGTGCCATCCTGCCACCCTGCTGCACCCCAGAGCCACCACAGCTGGGTGTCATGCAGGTTCAGGCCACCCAAGTGCCATCCCAACACCCTGCTGCACCCCAGAGCCCCCAACACCCGGGCGTCACGCAGAGCCGGGAGGTTCCCCAGTGCCGCAGACCCTGGGTGCCCGGAGCTGGCCGTGGGCACCCCGGGGTGCCCGGGCCGCTGACGGCGCCGTTGTCCCCGCAGGCCCGTGACGTCTACGAGGAGGCGGTGCAGACGGTGATGACGGTGCGGGACTTCACGCAGGTCTTCGACAGCTACGCCCAGTTCGAGGAGAGCGTCATCGCCGCCAAGATGGAGACGGTCTCGGAGCTGGGCAAGGAGGAGGAGGGTGAGCCGGGGGTGGGGGTGGGTTCGGCTCCCAAGGGTGCCCCGAGGTGCTGCTGGGGATGGGGAAAAGGGGGCTGAGTCTGTGCTGGGGGTCCTGGTGCCCTGCTGCTGTCCCCAGGGTGGACCATGGGTGGCTCCTGACACCCTACACCCGTCCCCAGGGTGCCCTGGGTGGACCCTGGGTGGCCCCTGACACCCTTCGCCCATCCCCAGGGTTCCCTGGGTGGACCCTGACACCCTGCACCCATCCCTGGGGTGCTCTAGGTGGCCCTGACACCCTGCACCCATCCCCAGGGTGCCCTAGGTGGCCCTGACACCCTACACCTTTACCCCTGTTCCCAGGGGTGCCCAGCACACCATGGGGTCCATGAAGTCCCCGTGTCCACCCCTGGGGTGTCCTGGGTGGCTGGTGACCCTCTGAACCCATTCCCTGGGGTGCCCAGCACCCCATGGGGTCCCTGAGGTCTCCCTGTCCATCCCTGGGTGGCCCGTGGCCCTCTGGACCCATCCCAGGGGTGCCCAGCACTATGTGGTGTTCCTGAGGTCCTGTTTCCATCCCTGGGTGGCCGGTGGCCCTCTGGGCCTGTTCCCAGGGGTGCCCAGCCCACCGTGAGGTCCCTGTGTCCATCCCTGTGGTGCCCCAGGTGTCCAGTGGCCCTCTGGACCTGTTCCTGGGGGTTCCCAGCCCACCATGAGGTCCCCGTGTCCATCCCTGTGGTGCCCCGGGTGGCCGGTGGCCCTCTAGACCCATCCCAGGGGTACCCAGCACTACGTGGGGTTCCTGAGGTCCCATGTCCATCCCCGGGTGGCCAGTGGCCCTCCGGACCCGTTCCCGGGGGTTCCCAGCCCACCATGAGGTCCCCGTGTCCATCCTTGGGGTGCGCCGG
>NW_020448291.1:11660-12668 GCF_003343035.1 Apteryx rowi
CATCCAAGGGGTACCCAGCACCACGTGGGGTTCCTGAGGTCCCGTGTCCATCTCTGGGTGGCCCGTGGCCCTCTGGACCCATTCCTGGGGGTTCCTAGCCCACCATGAGGTCCCCGTGTCCATCCCTGGGGTGCCCTGGGTGGCCTGTGGCCCTCTCGACCCATCCCAGAGGTGCCCAGCACCATGTGGGGTTCCTGAGGTCCCGTGTACATCCCTGGGTGGTCGGTGGCCCTCCGGACCCATTCCCGGGGATTCCCAGCCCACCGTGAGGTCCCCATGTCCATCCTTGGGGTGCCCTGGGTGGCCGGTGGCCCTCTAGACCCATCCCAGGGGTACCCAGCACTACATGGGGTTCCTGAGGTCCCGTGTCCATCCCTGGGTGACCCGTGGCCCTCCGGACCCGTTCCCGAGGGTGCCCAGCACCCCGGCGGGTCCCTGACGGGCGGCACCCGCAGACGACGTGGAGCTGGAGCTGCGGCTGGCGCGCTTCGAGCAGCTCATCGCCCGGCGCCCGCTGCTCCTCAACAGCGTCCTGCTGCGCCAGAACCCCCACAACGTCCACGAGTGGCACAAGCGGGTGCAGCTCTACCAGGGCCGCCCCGGCGAGGTGGGTGCTGCGCCGGGGCCCCCGGGGCCGAAACCGCGGGGACGCGCTTGGGATGGGGACACCGGGGCCGAAATCGTGGGGACACGCTCTAGGATGGGGACATGCTCTAGGATGGGGCCACCGGGGCTGAAATCGTGGGGACACGCTCTAGGATGGGGACACTGGGGTGGAAATAAGGGGGGACACGCTTGGCATGGGGACACCAGAGTGGGTACAGAGAGGACATGGTTGGTGTGGGGACACTGGGGTGAAAATAGAGAGGACAACTTTGGCATGGGGACGCCAGAGTGAATATGGGGAGGACACACTTGGCATGGGGACACCAAGGTGGATATGGGACACGCTTGGCATGGGGACACCAGGGTGGATATAAGGGGGACACGCTTGGCATGGGGACACCA
>NW_020448292.1:0-1074 GCF_003343035.1 Apteryx rowi
CCTTCCAGTTCATGTCAGGGGGATTAAAGTCCCCCCAGCAAGAACCAAGGCCTGTGATCCACAGACTTGCTCAAGTTGCTTAAAGGAGACTGCATCCACCTCCTCACCCTGATTGGATGGTCTGTAGCTCCCACCATGATGACACCCCTACCGTGATGCTCACCTACAAGCACTCACCCAAATCCTTGCCTCTCCCAAGGAAGAGCTCCACACATCTGAGCTTCCCCTTCAAACAAAAGACATCCTCCCTCCTCATCTTCCCTGACAGTCCCTCCTGAGGAGATTGTACCCTATAAGCCTTGACCTCCAGTCATGTGAGTGATCCCACCACATCTCAGTCATTCCAATGATGTTTCAGACCTGTGAAAGCTTGTACATCTGCATCTGCTCCTGTCTCTACCCCAGGCTGCATGCATTTGCATATATTTGGGCTGCAGAGCCTCAGCTGTGGCACACAGAGCAGACTGGTTGTGATGAAACCTGTCACCAAGAGCCAAAGACACTGTGTGTGCAATGGCCCCACTTCAGAGCAGAGMCATGCTGGCMTRGATAGCAGGTGGCAATGTRATGGTGAAAGGAGGTTCCCACTGAGAGAGCAAAGCCTGCAGTGCCCAAGGCCAGGGAGAAACAGAGCTGGGCTGTGCAGGAATGGCTTGAGAGAAGATTGCTGCCTGAACTGATTTGTAGCACTTTGGGGCCTGTGACAGAGGTGAACCAAACTCCAGGAAGGAGAAGGTACCCCTGAAGAAGTCCCTGGGCCTGGGCAGCCTGTGATCCAGGCACCCTGAGGTCCTCATTAACCCAGTTCCTGTTTATATCATCTTGGGTTGAGAAGAGGTTCAGGGGGAGGAAAGCTAGAAGGTTTTAAGGGTGCAGAGACCAGAGCAGAGACCTTGGTGGGATGTGCCTCTCCAATTTATGATGCATGCTTGGCTGTAGATCGGAAGGACTTGGCCTAAAGGCAGTGGTGGGATCCAGTTCTCTGGACACTGGTAGGAAACCTGAATTGCCCTGGGGTACTTGTCCAGCAATCACTACAAAGGGCCATGCTTTTCCTAGAGGTCCCGTGGTGTA
>NW_020448292.1:2780-4157 GCF_003343035.1 Apteryx rowi
CTGGGTGTGCTCACAGATCTGTCCAGGACTGTAATTCAGAGCAGTGTCCCTGTGCCGCAGGGTGCTGTGTGCCTGGGGCAGTGACTCTGCTGCCCACAAGGGTCAGCTCTCAGCCTGCCTGGGAAGCTCCCCGCAGCACTGTGGGGAGAAGCTCTGGGTGGGAGGAGAGACCCGTGGCAGGGCAGCTTGAGCCTCCTGTCAAGAGGATGCTGCATGGGTCAGGGCTGCCCACAGCTCCAGCTCACTCTGAGGACATTTCTAGAGGGGACTTTCCAAAAGGAAATACAAGGCGGGGAATACATGAAAGGGAGGGAGCTGTCATGAGTCTGTGCTTTCAGTCTGATTCTCTTTGGGTGGGGTGAAATGGGATTGGATCTGTCAGGTTTAGACAGGGGATGGAGGCTCCAAAACAGTGACACTGASAGAGGAGCAGTTCTGGGAGGGACTCAGCAAATGCCTTCATCCACTCCTCCGCGTAAGGGCAGAGCCAGCATCACCTTTCCAGCCTCACCAAGGTTTGTCTCACCTGCTCCACACCACCTGCAGACACGGAGGTGCCCTGGGCAGTGTCCTGCCCCCGGGAGGTTTCTGCAGGGCAGAGCTGAGCTCTCAGCAGGTGGGATGGGGTGTGTGAGCACTGAGAGGGGAGAGACGTGGGGACAGAGAAACAGCTTCCCGCAGGGACGGCTCCAGGCACCAGAGTCATGTTCAGAGTGTGAGAGGAAACTGTCAACTCCAAGGCCTCCTCTCCTCTCCCAGCCAGCACAGCCCTCTGCTCTCAAGGCTGGGGGGTCCGGGACATGAGACGTTTCCTCGGCAGCTGGACATGCAGGAGAGGAGATACTCCTGAGTGTCCCTCTGTCCCTCCCTGTCCCTGCCTCCCTCACCACAAATATCATGGTATTGTTCCATGTTTCCCACCTGCCCATGCTGCCCTCATCCTTCCCCTTGAACTCTCTGAGCAGGGGGCTTTCTGATGCAGTTCAGACACTGACCCTGCAGGTCCTGCCATGCAGACGTGTCCCTGACAGTGAGGTGCCCAAGTGCCCCTCTCACCTGTGGGGCTTTGGGCAATGCAGTGTGGGGGTCTGGGAATGAGAAAACTCTCTCATCAGGACACCCCATCCTTAGGACATTCHGCCATTTCCCTGGGGTGTCTGGCTGGGCTGCAAGCTGCCCTCCACAAGGACACAGCTCTCCCATTGCAGCTGCGTGTTATCTAGGTGCCCCAGGCAGAAGCCACATACATACTGAGGCCACACTGAGACATGCTGGTGGGAGGGTGGATGTGGGCAGCTGGAAGGAGCCCGATGTGTTGCTGGCTAGAAGGGGAGGGCTGAGACCTGCCTCACACCCCCTCAGAAAGAGTGCTGATGG
>NW_020448292.1:6196-7559 GCF_003343035.1 Apteryx rowi
ATGGGGGAACCTCAGAGCCTGCTAGTCTCTGCTCCCTCGGATGCCCCCAGTGCAATGAACAGAGTTTCCCTTTGCAGTTTCTCTTTTGGCACTGACACTGAGGGAGCCCAGGGGCACAGCATCAGGCTCAGACGAATACAGGCGGGGTGAGACCATGGGTCCCATGTCCATTAGGAGAGCTCATCTCCCCTGGCCACAGTCATGGTGTGATCTCACACCCCTCTCCTGCGAGGGTGACAGCCAAGTGTCACCATGGGCTCGTCCTTTCCCTCTACAGAGCTCCAGTGCACACAGCAGTGTGGGAGTGGAGGCAAGGAGAGGCTGGATGCAGCCTGTGAGAACAGACCCTCTGCTCCTCAGGACCATTCCCTTACTTCCACAGCAGGCATTTCCTGTGCAGCCTTTGTGTGAGGGCTGCAGCTTTCTTGGAGACATGTCCACCAACAGCAGCAGGACTTTCTCTTTTCAGGGCCTTTCCAAGTCTGGCCTTTCTTCAGAAGATGGAGTCAAAAATATGCCCAAAGAAATTGCACCACAAAAGGGTCTACTGCTCTGCTTGTGAACTCCATGGGCTCCAGGGGACAAGTTCAGAGTCTCCATGTGATCTGTTAGGGACTGAAGGCTGGATCCAGGGTTCATCTGTTGGTGACCAGTGCCAGTGGAGATGGGGAATGGTCTCTGAATTTTCTGCCTGGGGCTGTTCCACAGGTGACAGTGCTGATGAGAGATGCCCATCCTTCTGGAGGGGAAACTGAACCACTGGGAGAGCTCAGGGGATCTCCAGGGACAACGTGTGCCTGGTGTGGGCAGAGAGTGGAGCCTCACAAAGTGAGGGATGGTCCACAGTGGAGTGACCAGAAAGTAAAGCGCTACATCCAGGTACACATGGGGAAAGGAGGGCTCTGCAGTCCCCGGAGAGGCAGTGGTGACCCAGGAGGCCCAGGGAAGGGGCACTGGAGTGATTCCTGCACCCTCAGTGAAACACCACAGGCTGGAGCTAGTGCACGCCCAGACACATCTCCTGCCATTGCAAATGCCCTGGGGTCACTCTGAGCACCATCCATGAGCACAGACATGTGCCAGCAGTATCAGCAGTGGTGTTGATCCCTGTCCAGCTGGGTCTGCTTCCCTTCCTGACCAGCATGAGCAGAGCCGAGCCAGGAGTCCCCCCACGGCCTCATGACCCCACAGCCGCTCACTCTGCGGAGCAGCACCGCCAGCCCAGGGCCCTGCAGGGAGCACAGAGCAGGGGTGCAGGAACAGCCAGGCCAGCATGGACACGCTGACCTGGAGAAAGTCTTTCTGGGGAGCAGGGATGTCCCAGGAGAGAAGCAGGGCAGCGTTCAGAGATAGGAAATGAGAA
>NW_020448292.1:9523-11088 GCF_003343035.1 Apteryx rowi
AGCCGAGGCTGTGCCCCACGTGGGGGTCAGCAAACAGCCATGCTCCAGGATCTGCCAGGATCTGGTGCAGAAGAGAGGCCATGCAAGGCTGCCCTTTTCCCTTCCACTGGGATAGAGAAACCTGCAGGAGGATGCAGGTGGCCACGCACAACCCCACAGCTGGGGTGAGCAGTCAGCATGGGAAAGGGGTGATGTGAGGGGCTGCTCTGGGACGATGGCCTTGGGGCAGCATCCCCAGTGTGTCCGTGCAACACAGGGAACAACCTGGGCTCTTCTCTCCTGCACCCACCATGTCCTGGTGCCTTTCCCAGGAGACCTGCATTTGTCCTGCAAGCACACAGCTCTGTGCTCCCACACTGCCATTCACATGCAGTAGCTGCCTGCTGGCATTTTTCCTCTCCTCGGCCCTTTCCAGCCCAGCCCAGACCCTCCCCAGCTCTCCCCACCTCCCCTGCCCTCTCCCCAGCCYACCCAGCAGAGCAGCCCAAGCTGGTAGTGGCCCCCAGCAGTGCCCACCACAGGGGGCTGCAGAGCTCTGGGCACTCACTCCTCAGCCCCAGCCCCTCTGAAGGGCACAGCAGCTCCTGGGGGGCAGAGAGGGGTGTCAGCCTCCCCATCAGCTCCTGAGTGGAGGCTAGCAATGGTACAAGGAAATGGAAGCCACTCACTCCATTTCTTCACTGCTCTCATCACCAGGAGATCCTTAACCCTGGCTGCCTGCAGCCCCTCTGGCCAGCCCCTCTCCCCAGGACAGCACACGAGTCCTGTCCCTGGAGCTCCTCAGGCAGCTCCAGTGACAGAGCAGCCTGCCCCGAGCTGACACACTCAGAAACAGGTTTTCATTTATTCCCCCCCACAGAAGCAAACAATTGTGCCTTTGCCTTTCTCCAGGGATGTCCCTGCTCCCCAAAGAGCCTTTCCCCAGGTGAGTGTGTCCGTGCTGTCCTGGCCAGTTATACCTGCAGCCCTCCCCCGTGTTCCCGCAGGGCCGTGGGCTGGCGGTGCTGCTCTGCACGGTGAGTGGGCCCACACTGGGGTGACTCCACACTGGTCATGATGGTCAGGACAGAGCCAGCTGGACCAGCATCACTGCATCTGACAAACCCCTCCCCAGGATCTGTGGCTGTGGAAGATGCTTGGAGCAATCACAGGGCATTTCACATAGCTCAGGATGTGTTCAGAGGTGTCATTAGACCCAGCCCATTCCCTCTCCTGASATTTGGTACGTTCCTCAGTTTGGCCCTTTACCTTTGGGTGACTCCACATGGTTTTGGGAGTCTCCACTCACTGCCCCTGCCAGGCACACGCTGCCCTGGAGATCCCCTCTACTCTCCAGGTGGCTCCATATTTCCTTCCAGAAGGATGGGCATCTGTGAGAAACCTAGTGATATGTGGGACAGTGCCCAGAAGATACCACTTGACCACTCACACTCTCCAGGGCACTGGACACCCACTGGGCACCCTAACACATCACCCTATGAGCACATTGTCCTTAGTCCATGGAAAACCCAGGCACGGCAACAGGGCCTTTTCAGGGGCAATTCCCTGAGCGCATTCTTGGCTCC
>NW_020448293.1:0-1204 GCF_003343035.1 Apteryx rowi
TCACCCTAACCCATCTGGTCGCCCTCCCCAGGCCCCCTTTCTCCACGGTGGAGACCCCCCCTCGTCTCCACCCCCCCCAGGATCACGTCGAAGAGCCCTCGACCTCCTCCGCCGCGGCCTCGGCGGGACGCAGCCTGCAGAAGCGGGGCGCCACGGCCCTCACCTTGCCCCGCACGGCCGCCGCGACGCCGGCCACCGCCCGCTGCACCGCCGTGGAGGAGAAGTAGAAGATGAGGGGGTCGAGGGCGGCGTTGAGGCTGGTGAGCGTCAAGGCGTAGGGGCGCCACGCCGGGCTCTCGTGCTGCATGAAACCCACCACGTGCGAGACGTTGTAGGGCGCGAAGCAGACGCCGAAGTTGACCATGGTGGCCACGGCCAACCCCACGGCCCGCTGCTTCTTCTCCAGCGGGATGTTGGGCCGGCCCACGAGGACCCGCACGAAGTTGACGTAGCAGAAGACGGTGACGGCGAAGGGCAGCAGGAAGAGGACGAGGAAGAGCTCCAGGCGCAGCGGGAGGACGAAGCTCAGCTGCGTCTGGGAGAAGTCCTCGTAGCACTTGTAGCTGCTTGGGGATCCATCACCGCCGGTCAGGGCGTCGCGGCCGGATGGGGTGACTTTGACGGCATCCGGGCTGGAGGTCTCGGAGCCGTTGACCACCAGGAACTCCACGTTGGCCACCTTGGGGCTGAAGCCATCAGCGCCGGAGGAGCCGTTGGCGCCGGAGGAGCCGTTGTTGGCGTTGGCAGCATGGAAGGCGGCGGCGAAGACCACGGAGCAGTGGGAGCAGGCCAGGAGCCAGATGACGGCGCTGACGGCCACGTAGAGCCGGGGCCGGCGCCGGAGCTTGTACTGGAGGGGGAAGACGACGCCGAGGTAGCGCTCGATGCTGAGCGCCGCCAAGAAGAGGCTGCTCAGGTAGATGCTGGAGAAGAAGCAGAAGTGGGCAGCGGGGCAGAGGGCGGCGGGCAGGGGCCAGGCCATGTCGGCGGCCGCCTCGGCCATCTTGAAGGGCAGGAAGAGCAGCAGCAGGAGGTCGGCGACGGTCAGGTTGAGCAGCAGGATCTCAGCGGGCGAGAGGCGCTGCCGGGCTTTGTTCACCAAGGTGGCCAAGGCGAAGACGTTGGCCGGGAGGCCCACGCAGAAGGTGGCCACGTAGATGGCCAGCACCAGCATGGTGGGGCTGCCTAGGGAAAGGGAGGGGGG
>NW_020448293.1:3589-5138 GCF_003343035.1 Apteryx rowi
GCCCGGACGCCTGGGTCCCCCGGACGCCTGGATCTCCGGAGCGGGGGCGAATCCGGGGCGCGGGGCGGGTGGGGAAGTGGTTTTTTACGAGCGACGTCGAGGAAGTTCGACGTTTCCTGACCGCGGACGGGAGACGCGTTCGTGGGCACACGTCCGCAGGGAGCCAGGCATCCGGGAGGGGCCCAGGCGTCCGGGAGGGGCCCAGGCATCCGGGAGGGGCCCAGGCAGCCGGGGGCACCCAGGAGTTCAGGCGGGGCCCAGGCGTCCGGGAGGGACCCAGGTGTCCGGGAAGGGCCCAGGTGTCCAGGAGGGACCCAGGTGTCCAGGAGGGGCCCAGGCATCCGGGGAAGGGCCCAGGCATCCAGGAGGGACCCAGTTGTCCAGGGGGACCCAGGTGTCCGGGGGGACCCAGGCGTCCGAGAGGGACCCAGGCGTCCAGGAGGGTCCCACACTTCCAGAGAGGTCCCAGGCATCCGGGGTCCCCAGGCATCTGCAGGGGGGGGGCCCAGGTGTCCGGGAGTTTCCCATCATTGCGCCTCCCCCACCCCCCATGGCCGGGGCTGGGGGGGGAGGAGGGGAGCGGTGCCCGGACGCCTGGGCCCCCTGCGTGCGGCGGAGCGGTGGGGGGGGCATGGGAAGGGGCTATATTTAGCCCAGCGCTGGGCACCAGGCCCAGAGATGTTTATGATGTGGCCACCATGGGAGGAGAAGGACCCAGGCGTCCGGGTGCCCCTCCTCCCCGCTTTGCTCTAATTCCTTGGCCTCGTCGCCTTCCCAAGGGGCCCAGGCATCCGGGAAAGAGGAAGAGGAGGAGGAAGAGCTGGAGGAGGGGCAGCCCCAGCTGCGCCAGGCAGGGGTTGGTGATGGAGCTGGAGGTTCTGGGGATGGAGGAGGTCCTGGAGACTCTGCGGACGGTGGAGACCCTGGGGATGGTGGAGACCCTGGGGATGGTAGAAGTCTCGGAGACCCTGAGGATGGTGGATTTACTGGAGATCCTGGGTATGGTGGAGTCCCCGGGGATGGTGGAAGCCTCGGAGACCCTGGGGATGGTGGAGGTCCTTGAGACCCTTTAGGGATAGGGGAGGTCCTGGAGACCCTGAGGATTCTGGAGGCCCTGGAGACCCTGGAGATGGTGGAGGTTTTGTGGAGGCCTTGGGGATGCCGGAGACCTTCGGGATGGGGGAGACCATGGGGGCGTTGAAGTGCCTGGAGACCTCAGGGATGCTGGAGACATCGGAAACCTTGGGGACATCGGAGGCCTTGAAGGTCCTGGAGACCTCAGCAGCCCTGGAGGCTTTGGAGATGTCGGAGGCACCGGTGACACCTCAGGGACACGGAGGCCACCCTGGAGACCCCAAAGCCACCAGCAATGCTCCCGGGGGACCCCAGAGCCCGGGCATCCAGGGTCCACCACACAACACGAATGGTCAAGGTGGTGGTGGGGGGGGGGGGAGGAGGGGTATCTTCCCCTGCCCCAGGGCATTGTGGGAGCCCTCGCACGCTTCCCAGGCCGCTGAGGGACCCAGGCATCGGGGTTCCCACCCCACCT
>NW_020448293.1:5408-11156 GCF_003343035.1 Apteryx rowi
CACCCTGAGGAGTGGGAAGGTCTTGGTCAAGCAGGGGCAGCTCCAGGGGTGGCACCCGGGAAGGTCCTGAAGGAGACGGCTCCATGGTGGGGCCAAGACGACCCAACTTGGCTCAATTCAACCCAACCCAACTTGGCTCAACCCAAGTTGACGCAATTCAACCCGACTGGACTGAGCCCAACTCAACCCAACCCAACGTGACTCGACTTGACTCAACCCAAATCAGCTCAAGCCAACCCAAGTCTACCTAACTCCTCAACCCAACCCAACTCAACCCAAATCGACTCAGCCCAGCTTAACTCACCTAATCTGATCCAGCCTGACTCAACTCAACCCCGTTTGACTTAACCCAACTTGACTCAACTCATCCCAACTCATCCCAACTCATCCCAACTCAACCCAACTCAACCCAACTCAGCTCAACCCAAACCAACTTGACCAAACTTGACTCAGCTCCAACTCAGCCCAGCCCAACTCAACCCAGTCCGAGCCAACCTGACTCAGCCCAACCCAGCCCAATTTGACACGACGCGACTCAACTCAACTCAAACGTGACTCAACCCAACCCAAGTCGACTCAACTCGTCTCAACTCAACTCAACTCAACTTGACTCAACTCAAATCAACTCAACTCAACTCAACTTGACTCAACTCATCTCAATCCAGCTTGACTCAACTCAACTCTACTCAACTCAACCCAGCTTGACTCAACCCAACCAACTCAACTCAACTCAATTGACCTCACTCAGCCCAAACCAACCCAACCCAACTCATCTCCACTCAACCCAACACGAAGACGGCGATGGGACAGGGGACAGGAGATGGGGACAGGGGCTTGGGTGGCCCTAACGCCCCCCCCTCGCGCTAACCCCTGGGCCGTCCTGGTACAGCACGGGGACCCAGGTGTCTGGGTGCCCCTCCCCACCCCGTCTACGGGCCCAGGTGTCCGGGGGACCCAAGCATTGGGGTCAACACACGAGCTAAAAACCCAGCTGGTGACTTTTATTGGTGGGAGGGGCTGTTCCAGGCCCGGACGCCTGGGTCCCTCCAGCGCTTCTGCCCTTCCCTCGCCCAGACGCCTGGGTCCCTGAGGCCACGTGTCCCCTCCCCGCTGCTTCCCCACAGGCTGCTCCAGGCATCCAGGCTCTGCTGAGCCACGCTTGGAGCACACGTGTGGACCCGTGTCCTTGGTGTGTCCTCGGTATGTCACCACCCTTGTCCCTAGCATGTCCTCATGCTGGCTGTGGCGTGTCCCAGGCGTGTCCCTATCCGTGTCCATGTGTGTCCCCATGCTGGTGTGGTGTGTCCCAGGCATGTCCCTATCCATGTCCATGCACGTCCCCATGCTGGCTGTGGCGTGTCCCTATCCATGTCCATGCGTGTCCCCATGCTGGTTGTGGCATCTCAGGCGCGTTCCTGCAGTGGCTGTAGCATGTCCCAGGCATGTCCCTATCCATGTCCATGCGTGTCCCCATGCTGGCTGTGGCGTGTCCCAGGCGTGTCCCTATCCATGTCCATGTGTGTCCCCATGCTGGCTGTGGCGTGTCCCTATCCGTGTCCATGCGTGTCCCTATGCTGGTTGTGGCGTGTCTCAGGCATGTTTCTGCAGTGGCTGTAGCATGTCCCAGGCATGTCCCTATCCATGTCCATGCGTGTCCCCATGCTGGCTGTGGCGTGTCCCAGGCGTGTCCATGCAATGGCTGTGGCATGTCCCTATCCATGTCCATGCGTGTCCTCATGCTGGCTGTGGCGTGTCCAAGGCGTGTCCCCATCCATGTCCCCATGGTGGCCATGGCGTGTCCCTAGCCATGTCCTTCCATGGCCCGCCATGGTGGTGGCCGTGTCCCCAGGATGCTGGTGGCCGCAGCCCCGTCCTTGCATGTCCCCCGCGGCAGCGTTGGCGTGTCCCAGTCCATGTTCTTGCGTGTCCCCCGCAGCAGCGTTGGCGTGTCCTTGGCGTGTCCCCCGTGGTGGCCGTGTCCCCGCAGTAGCCGCATTCCCAGGGGTCATGATGACCCCACGGTGGCCGTGTCCCCATGTCAGCCATGTCCTTGTGTCCCCCGGATCCCCATGGTCCCCAAATCCCCATCCCCTGGTCCCCATGTCCCCATCTCCCAGCATTCCCATGGTGGCCATGTCCCCCATGTCACCATCCCCTTGGGTCCCCATGGTGGCCATGCCCCAGTGGCCACGTCCCCCTGTGTCCTCATGTCCTACTGTCCCCACAGTGGTCAAGTCCTGGAGGCCCTGTCCCCCCATGTCCCCAATGTCCCCATGTCCTAGTGCCCCTGTCCCCATGTCTCCCAGTCCTGGTGTCCCCCTGGGCCCCAGGTCACCATCCCCCCGTGTCCTCATGGTGGCCATGTCCCCAAGGTGGCTGCGTCCCCCCATTCCCCCCCCCGCATCCCCCCAATGTCCCCACGTCCCCATGTCCGTCAGTGGCGCAGGGCCGCGTACTCCACGGTGTCCTCGGCATCCCCGGTGTCCCCGTGGCGTCCCCGCGGTGTCCCCGGGGGGGACAGGGCCAGGGCGGCGTAGAGCAGGGTCCCTTCCTCGTCCCCGTGTCCGGGGGGGACATTCTCATAGTCGGGACCCTCAGGGGCCTGTGGGGACACGGGTGGCATCGGAGGGGGACACGGGCACAGGACATAGGGATGGGGATGGGACATGGGGACGGGGACAGAGATGGGACACAAGGATGGAGATGGGACATAGGGATGGTGATGGGACACAAGGACATGGGGACACAGGGATGAGGGGTGGGACATGGGGACGGGGATGGGACATGGGGATGGGGGACAGGACTTCGGGATGGTAATGGGACACGGAGACATGGGGACAGGGATGGAGGATGGGGATGGTGGTGGGACATGGGGACACGACAGAGATGGTGATGGGACACAGGGATGGGACATGGGGACACAGGGATGGGACACACAGACATGGGGACACGGTGATAGGACACAGGGATGGTGATAGGACATGGGAATCGGGGACGACAGGGGGACGTGGAGGGACACGGGGGACACGGAGGGACACGGTGGGACGTGGCGGTACCTTGGCGTCCCCCTGGCTCCTCTTGAGGACGCTGTAGACCACGGTGTCCCCTCGCAGCCTGCCAAGGGGAGGACACAGAGGGAGGGAGGGGGAGGTCACCCGGACGCCTGGGCCCCCGAGGTGACCCATGGGTGGGGGTGGTGGTGGTGGGTTACCTGGCCCCGGACCCCGACGAACGTCCAGGAGGGAAGAGCAACGACGAGTAGCTCAACGACGCGTCGGCGGGACCCGCCGGGGACCCAGGTGTCCGGGGCTGCGGAAGGGACCCACACGTCCGCATGGGCACCCAGAGGGACCCAGGGGTCCGGGAGGGACCCAGGTGTCCGGGGCGGGGGGGGGATCAGGTACCTTCTTGTTGCGGAGGAAGAAGGTCCCCGGTGGCTCCACGACCGGCTCCTCGTCCGCTGCCACCCGTCGCCACCTGCGGAGACGCCCGGACGCCTGGGTCCCTCCCGGATGCCTGGGTCCCCCCCGCCCTTCCCAGGACACCTGGGCCCCTCCCGGACCCCTGGGCCCCCAGGGCTCACCGGCGGTGCAGGCAGCACCCAAGGGTGCCCAGCAGCAGGAGGGAGCCCAGCCCCACGCCGAGGCCCAGGAAGGTTTTCCTCAAGATGGTGGCGGTCGAGTCTACGGGGAAAGAGAGAGGCCACCCGGACGCCTGGGTCCTTCCAAGCTTGACCCGGACACCTGGGTCCTTCCAAGCTTGACCCGGACGCCTGGGTCCTTCCAAGCCCACCCAGGTCCACCTCAACCTGTCCAGACACCTGGGTCCTTCCAAGCCCACCTAGGTCCACCTCAACCTGTCCAGACACCTGGGTCCTTCCAAGCCCACCCAGGTCCACCTCAATCTGTCCAGACACCTGGGTCCTTCTGAGCCTGACCCAGACATCTGGGTCTTCCTCAACCCAACCTGGACATCTAGGTCCTCCCCAGCCCACCCAGGTCCACCTCAGTCTGCCTGGACACCTGGGTCCTTCCAAACCCAACCCAGATGCCTGGGTCCTCCTGACCCCAACCTGGACACCTAGGTCCTCCCTTGCCCAACCCAGATGCCTGGGTCCTCCTGAGCATGACCTGGACGCTTGGGTCCTCTCCAACCTGGACCAGGCACCTGGGTCCTCCCTAGGTTGACCCTGATGCCTGGGTCCTCCTTGACCCACCCCAGACACCTGGGTCCCAAGGGATGAGGGTCAAAGGGAGGTTCCTGGACGCCTGGGCCCTCCCCAACCCATCCCGGACACCTGGGTCCTCCTTGACCCACCCCGGACACCAGGATCCCAAGGGATGAGGGTCAAAGGGAGGTTCCCGGACACCTGGGTCCTCCTTGACCCACCCCAGACATCTGGATCCCAAGGGATGAGGATCAAAGGGAGGCTCCCGGACGCCTGGGCCCCTTACAGTAGACGGTGATGGCGACGTCGGGCGAGTCGGCGGAGGCGAGGGAGTTGGTGGCGCGGCAGCGGTAGCGCCCGGACGCCTGGGCCCCCGCGGCCCGCAGCACCCAGAGGTCCTGGGGGCCCCGGCCCAGCGGCCGCCCGTCGCGGAACCACTCGAAGGAGCCGGGCTGGGGCCAAGCGGCCGCTCGGCACCGCAGCGTCACGTCCGTCTTCTCCAGCACCGCCGGCCCCGGCTCCGGCACCAGCTGCACCTCCTGCGGCCCGTCTGCACCCAGTGTCAGCGCCCGGACGCCTGGGCCCCTCCCCGGACGCCTGGGTCCCTTGGTGGGGGACCTTAGGGGTCCCTCCCGGATGCCTGGGCCCCTTCATGGGGTGCCTTGGGGGGTCCCACCCGGATGCCTGGGTCCCTCCCGGCCACCTGGGTCCCTTGGTGTGGTGGCTTGGGGGTCCCACCCGGACGTCTGGGCCCCTCCCGGACGCCTGGGCCCCTTGGTGGGGGACCTTAGGGGTCCCACCCGGATGCCTGGGCCCCTTCATGGGGTGCCTTGGAGGTCCCACCCGGATGCCTGGGTCCCTCCCAGATGCCTGGGTCCCTTGGTGGGGGGTCTTGGGAGATCCCACCTGGATGCCTGGGCCCCTTCATGGGGTGCCTTGGGGGTCCCACCCGGATGCCTGGGTCCCTCCCGAACGCCTGGGCCCCTCGGGTGGGGGGACTTGGGGGTCCCACCCGGATGCCTGGACCCCTCCCAGATGCCTTGGTCCCTTGGTGGGGGGCCTTAGGGGATGCCACCCGGACGCCTGGGCCCCTTCATGGGGTGTCTTGGGGGTCCCACCCAGATGCTTAGGTCCCTCCCGGATGCCTGGGCCCCTCCTGGACACCTGGGTCCCTTGGTGGGGGGGTCTTGGGGGTCCCTCCCGGACGCCTGGGCCCTTCCTGGGACACCTGGGCCCCTTGGGTGGGGGGTCTTGGGGGTCCCTCCCGGACGCCTGGGCCCCTCCTGGGACACCTGGGTCCTACCCGGACGCCTGGGCCCCTCAGTGTGGTGTCTTGGGGGTCCCACCCAGATGCTTAGGTCCCTCCCGGATGCCTGGGCCCCTCCCGGACGCCTGGGCCCCTCGGTGTGGTGCCTTGAGGGATCCCACCCGGACGCCTGGGCCCCTCGCGGAGCTGGGGTTACTCACAGAGGACCTGGAGGAGGGCGGGGGGGCTGCGCGTCCTCCCGGCGGCGTTTCGGGCCTCGCAGACGTAGGCGCCGGCGTCGGGGGCCCCGGCGGGCGCCAGCAGCAGCTCGGGG
>NW_020448294.1:0-1091 GCF_003343035.1 Apteryx rowi
AGGAGCCTGTGACTGCTCAAAGGGTGGTTTCAGAGATGGTGCAGCTTTTCTTAGTATGGGGAAACAGCATGAGAAGGGGAAAGAGCCACAAACTGCATCTTGAGAGGTTCAGAGTGGACTTCAGGTCAAAAGAATGTCACTCGTAGGGTAGAGCTGAGGTGCAACAGGTCACCCAGAGGGAGTCTGTGATCAGCCCCTGGCTTTGTGTTTCAAGACAAAGCAAGGGAGGACAGGAAGACATCAGGAGTGGTGGGGAGATCGYGGGGTGAGAGCAAGGTGGGGAAGCAGCTTGGGTGTGTACAGTCTGCAGGGAAAGAGGCACAGGTGTGGGAAAGCATAGGACAGCCTGTGGTGGAGAWGGCCGAGGGCACTGCCARGGCTGAAAGCTCCCAGCACAGCTAGGTCTTTGTCCTTTTGACTATGGCTGGTGTCTCTGACACTGAGGCCCACAAGAAGATGCCATTCCTTAAAGCACTGTGGCCTTGCTGCATCCTTGTCCCTTGGGAGCCCAGGAGGTACTGTATCATGGTCCTGCAGTTGGTGTTGAACACCCCCACCCTCACACTGGCCCCAGGAAGAGCCCTGAGCAATGTGGGATGGAAAGCATTACCCTGCCAAGGAGCTGGGTGTCAATGCCTGGTCACTCTGCTTGATAACTCACATTGAGGTTGACTTGGCATCACAGGCACCCGCACATTGCTTTGGCCTACCTGCAAACAGGGCCTCCAACTTTCTGCTCTAATGAGCCCCTGGGGAGCCTTTGTTGGTAATGGCCCTCAGTGGGACTCATTATCTTTCCAAAAAGCTTGGGATTTGCTTCTTGAGAGGTTGCTTCAGCCTCCTCTCAGTATCTGAAGTTCATGGGCTCAGCCCCAARTACACCCAAGTGGTCATTAAAATACAAAAATCCCTAAGGAGCCATGCCTCTTTCCATAATTTTCTTCAGCTCTTCAATTCTTGTGGGGTTAATTGGAAAGTTTGCAGCAGTGTATTGAGATTAGGCAAATTTCAATGAGCACCTGAAATGAAAGATTTCTGCTTCTTAAGCTTTCTTGATTCTTCACTTTTCAGAATAAGTCACACCCACATTC
>NW_020448294.1:3588-9221 GCF_003343035.1 Apteryx rowi
TGCAGTGACTCCAGCCACCTCTCCCTGCACCCTGGGGTGCTTCCCGTCAGGTCCCAGGGACTTGTGTGTGCCCACTGGGCAAAAGTCCTCTCCAGATGCATCTTCCTCTACCATGGGTGAGGCTTTGCTAACACGGATGCTGCCAAAGGACTCGGGGACCAGGGAGGCCTGGCAGTAGACAAGACCAGGAAAAGACAAGGGAAAAGAGGCAATGACCTCCTCAGCCTTTCTTCTGTCCTTGTCACTATGTGGCCTGCCCCACTGAGCAGGGACACCACATTTCCCTTGGATGGCTGCCTTGTACTGCCAATGGCCTTACAGAAGCCATTTAGGTAACCCTCCCAATCCCTTCCTAGATCCAGATCCAGCTCCAGCTCCAGCTGAGTTTTCGCTTGCCTAACTCCAGCCCAAAGAAGATAAAATCCTCTCTGCTGCAGTCCAGGGTGGTGACTCTGTTATTCCCCTTACTTCTCCACCATCTCAGGGGCACAGTAGTGACAGACAATCTCCACATTCACATCCCCATCCAGCCTGAGCTTCAGGCAAGAAACCAAGGGGAGGATGGCACCATCTACTTAGAGGCACGAACTACAGAGGTACAGAAAACACCACAGAAAATCTTGCTCTTCTCCCCTCACCGCTAAGGGGATCCAGCCAATGGCCTTTCAGGTGGTTAAAGGTGGATGCAAAGAATTTCCACTGTAATGTAGCTATGCCTGAGGCAGTGCCTCCCAGGCTGCCCTTACAGTCAAGGGGGAGGGGAGGAGGTGTTCACCTGCCTTATTTTAGATGGTCACATAAAGCACAAAGGACTCCTTTCCCAGAGACATTTACTCTGTGCTTGAAATGGGGCCTGAGATCATAGGCATTCAGGATAATTCAGGTTGAAGGGACACAGGAGGCCTGTAGTGCAACGTGCTGCTCAAAGCAGGGTCCGATAGAGGATCAGAAACCAAAAAAATGCTCCTGCCAAAGGACTTCTGGGGGTGACACAGCAGGAGAAGACAGTAGAGGGTTGACGGGGTGATCCCATGGATAAAAAGGGTTCTTTTTCCCCCTTCTCCCAAGAATGAAATCCTCAGCTCTCCACAAAGAAGAAGCTGGGACACAAACTTTGCCACTAACATGGAGGCGGAGAATCTCCTGAGTCCCTTACAGACAAAGGCTGGTCCAAATGCCACCACCCCAATGGCACTCGATCCACAGGCATCCCTGCCTTGTTGCTGGTCACCCTGTAGCCCCAGCCAGGAGGTGTGTGGGGAACAGAGTGGGGTCTGCAGCCTGCAGGCCTGGCCACCCAGCAGGTGTGGTGGGACCTCACTCCTCTAGATGAGACTGGGCTCTCCTGCATTTCCCCAGTGTGAAGCCTGCGTCCCCTCCAGCTGGGAATGCAGCCTGGCAGGTAGGACCAACATGGGAAACAGAATCTCTGTTCCGGGGTGTGAAGAGAGAGGGGAGGGCAGAAGGGGATCTGCTCATGCCCTGGGCACTGATTCCCTCCCTACAGCCAGTACAGCCCTGCTGATGCCCTGTAACCTGCGAGCCCAGGGGAGGGGACTCCGATCTACTCTGGCTCTAAAGATTTCTCAGCCCTTCAGACCCAGGATGCAAAGCACTGGTCCGGGGACACCTCAGCAGTGGACGGAGTTGAATGCCTGGCGTGTTCCTGAGAACTTCTCTGCAGTCTCCCAGCACTGGTTTGACTCCTGTTGTCCATGGAGCAGAGACTCCTTCTGCGGATCAACTCACTCACTGTGTCACTCTGAGGACAGGCTTGACCAGGCAGTACAAATACCAGCAAGGCCTCAACCCCACAACACTGTCCCCTGCCCCTCACTCTGCCTTCCAGCCCCTTCCTCCTAGAAGATTTGGGTTGGGAGGGACCACCAGAGATCTCCAGGACCATGATCTGCTCTGAGCTGGGCTAACTTGACAGTTAGATCAGGTTGGTAGGTGATTTCTCCAGGAGAGGTTTTTTTTTAAGATTTCTTGTCCCCTGCCTCAGTGCTACTCAACTACCATGGTTATTTCTTTATTTTTCCTTCAACTCATTTGAAAGTTCCCCGTACTGCATCTTCTCCTTGCTGTCTCTTGTCCTTTCCTCCCCTTGGCCCCTAACCAGACTACCCCATCTACTTTGACTGAGAACAATCACAGCCTCACCTCCAAGCACAGCCTTCCTGGGATCTCCTGGGACTATGCAGGTGGGCCGTGGTGGCCATCTCCAAGCAGAAGTATGTGTTGCAGGTCACTACATGTTCTCAGATGAGAATGTATGGAGACATAACATGACCCAGGGCAGAGCCTGTGATCTGACACCAGGGCTGAGCCAGGGGCAGCAGGCATGAGAAGAGAAGACCTCCAGCAGCTCCTCTCCACACCTAGGCAGGCAGTGATGCACGTAGAGGTGCTCCTGAGAGAGGACAGAGACACAGGAAGGGGAAAACACCTGCAGTGTTGGGCTCTGACCATCTGTGCTGGGTCTGGGAGTCCTGGCACATGATGCTGCTGGCTGTAGCCCTCAAGAACACCCCAACCTTGCTACCAGCAGTGAGTCCCCTCCATGACTGTTGAGAGCTTCTGGAGCATCATGGCTCCCATCTGTGCCTCATCCCTCCACTGGCCCAGCCTTACTGCCTTGCATGTGGCCCCACTGTGCAGGCACTGCATAGAACAGGGTGCATTCTGGGTTGTGGAAACATCCCCCCAGCATGGTCCCCACGACAGCCTTTGGTGTCCTGGCCCCTCAGCCCTCCTCTCTGCCAGCCTCCCACCAGCCCCCAGCCCCTGCCCAGCCCTGTCGCTGTGTCCCCAGGGTTAGCAGAAGGCCATGCTCCACAGTCTGCTGGGGTCTGAACCCAAAGGGAGAGGCCAGGCAGGGCTGGCCATTTCCCCCATACAGCTGCTGAGCTCAGCAGGCAGACAGAGCTGGTCACATTCAAAGATCACCCCTCACCAGGACCATGGGGAACAGCCAGTGCTGGAAAAAGCTTGTATGAGAGGCTGGGTGTGTGAGAAGTTTCCTGGGGCAGTTTCTCCCCTCTGTTCAGGCAGCAAGAAGCTGGGCTGATTCTGTGTTCTGACAGACACTGTTTGAGGCCTCCCATGGGAGGAGAATGGTCTACAGGCCCAGCAGACAGCCCCAGGACCTCCTCTGCATGCTCCCTGCCAGCCCTGCAGAGGACCCAGCAGAGGGCTTGTCCTCCCAGGGATCACAACTGGATGCCATGTACTTCAGCTGGGCATGGAGCCTTGTCTGGGGGTGACTTTTGGGGTAAGCACCAGCATGCAGGGTGGGAGACATGATTGTCTCTAAGAAATGTGCTGGGGACAGGGCGTGATGGACAGCAGCTTTGGAGGAAGAGCCCAGCCTTCAGGCACTGCACCTGCAAGAACCTACTTTATTACAGAGACACTGTGAGGGAGTCAGCTCTGACCCAGTGTTGGAAACAACTTTATATGGGCACCAAGTGAGACAGAGCAGTCTCAGTAAAGGTGGAGTGAATCCAAGCATTTGTGTAGCAACAGGGTGACAAATAATAATAACAACAGTAATAATAGTCATAATAAAAATAAAGTGAACAAACAAAGCTCAGTCCTAGTACAGGACACAGGCGAAGTCATTTGTGGAGAGCAATGGCAATGTTACTACTGCTGAAAAATGTCCAAGAAATCACTTTCCTCAGGGCATCTTTGAGCTCCTTGTTCCTCAGGCTGTAGATGAACGGGTTCAGAGTTGGAGGCACCACCGAGTACAGCAAAGCCACCACAATATCCAGAGCTGGGGAGGAGATGGAGGGGGGCTTCAGGTAGGCAAACAGGTCAGTGCTGACAAACAGGAAGAACACGGCCAGGTGAGGGATGCACGTGGAAAAGGCTTTGTGCCGGCCCTGCTCAGAGGGCATCCTCAGCACAGCAGTGAAGATCTGCATGTAGGACAGCACAGTGAAAAGGAAACACCCAAAGGCTACACAGGCACTAAACACAATAAGTCCAACTTCCCTGAGGTAGGAGTCTGAGCAGGAGAGCTTGAGGATCTGGGGAACTTCACAGAAGAACTGGTCCACTGTGTTGCCTTGGCAGAGTGGTATGGAAAATGTGTTCSCAGTGTGCAGSRCAGCATTGAGAAAACCACTGGCCCAGGCAGCTGCTGCCATTTTGACACAAGCTCTGCTGCCCATGAGGGTCCTGTAGCGCAGCGGTCTGCAGATGGCAACAAAGCGGTCATAGGCCATGACTGTGAGAAGAAAATACTCTCCTCCTAACAAGAAGAAAACCAGAAAGACTGGAGCAGCACATCCTGAGTAGGAAATGGCCCTGGTGTCCCACAGGGAATTGGCCATGGACTTGGGGACTGTTGTGGAGATGGTGCCAAGGTCCAGAACAGAGAGGTTGAGGAGGAAGAAGTACATGGGGGTGTGGAGGCGGTGGTCGCAGACTATGGCTGTGATGATGAGGCCATTGCCCAGGAGGGCAGCCAGGTAGATGCCCAAGAAGAGCGAGAAGTGCAAGAGCTGCAGCTCCCGTGTGTCTGCAAATGCCAGGAGAAGGAACTCGTTGTAGGAGCTGCTGTTGGACATTTTGCTGTCTGCAGGCATGGGGGACTGTGCAAAGAAGAAAAGACACTGTGAAGTTACCAGAGAATTTTCAGGCAAAGAAACCCCCAAATATTGCAGTTCTCATACAAGGCCCCACATTGCCTCTCTCCTTACTGAGAGGATCTTTGTGCAGCTCCCATGCTGGAGATCCGCTTTGCCCTGGCTGAGTGTGCTGTGAGGAGCAGGGATCTCTGCCCATGGGACCCAGAGGTGTCTGTCCTGCTGTCAAGCAGTTGGGACAGGGGACTGGGGGTGACCAGCTCTGACAGTTACAAAGTCTGTCAGGTGAAATCCACTCATCATGTAGAAGGGCTTTTCAGCATCTTCACTCTGAATTCTAAAGAATGAGGTTTGAGGAACACAGTTTCAGGCATTTTTTATTTTCTTTCAGATGTCCTTGTCACCCCTGGGGAGTGTTCCTCAAAGGTAGAAATCCTTGGCATTTCTACTGAATCTTGAGAAAAAAGGATTCACTGTCCCTTGTTGCAGAGTGAGGACAGCTAGTCTATTAGTGTCATTCCCAGCTGTCATGTGCTTCCACCTCTTGGAGCAGGAGGATGATCACACTCATGTGTTGCCCTAGAAAGAAACCAGCCCCTGCTGAGAGCACACGAGTCCAGTTTCAAAGTGCACATCTCCAAACTACTCACCCTTTCTCTGGGCACCTGAGGGAGCTCTCCACACTCCCCTTCTAACCAAGGACACACAGGGCTCTTTGCAGATGCCCACATACAGCCTCCCACCACCATCTCCCTACTCTCAGCATCTCGGCACCTTCCTCATGAGGCTCTCAGATATCACAGAGGTGCTATGAGACAGCTGTGCCTTTCTAGAGGGCAGCACGCAGCCTGGCAGGACACTATAAGGAAACGGTCAAAGGACTCTTAGGACTGGAGATGGGCTCTCCTTAAGGGAGAGTCAGCTCATTTCCCAGCCCCACGGACTGCATTTCCTGGAGCTCCACAAGTCAGAAGGGGGCTGGGGCAACCTCATTCCCATGCAGACCCCTATGCTGCACAACTTGTAGCATCCATG
>NW_020448294.1:9343-11339 GCF_003343035.1 Apteryx rowi
AGCAGGAATAGGAGCAGCATGGACAGGAGGGGAAACAAGGAGCAGGACCATGATCCGGGTGCCAGGGGAGGCAAGGAGAAAGAGACAGATGGGAACTCAGGAAAGCCTTCACCTTACCAGCTAGGCATGCCGCCTCGCAGACAGTGGCATCGCAGGGAAGTCACTCTCAGTCCCTTTGTCGGGCACCTCTCCTCTGCTGGAGGGCTGGCTGCAGAGAAGGCAGCTCATGCCCTGGACCCCATGGCTGTCAGGGAAGAGGCTCTGCTGGGTGGCAGAGGAGACACAGGGAACTTGCTCAGAGGAAGGTGTCTGCATCGGAGGGACTGACCATGACTTGCCCAAATCCATCCTCCCATGACGATTCTGTTGGCACTTCCCTCTCATTCACTGCCCATCTCTGCTGCCGGGGGCTGCTCCTGCTGCCTGCAGCTTTCTCTCTCCCAACATCTTTTCCCTGTCCATACTCACAGACCCTGTCCCACCCTCTCTGTGCAGTTCTGCCCTACAGAAACCTCCCAGATCAGGGCACTGTCCAGGGGCATCTCTGTGCTCACAGGTCCTAAGGAGCAGGTCACATTAGCCCTGATAAGTCCATAAAGGTGCTGCTGGTGSTGCTGTAGGTGGAGGTGGGGTTGGAAGGGTTTGCTGAGCTTTCTCACAGACCTACTGATCTCTGAGAGGGAAGGTCAGTGAGTCCCAGCTCCTTGCCAAATCAGAAAACTCTTTCCTTTTTCCTCCCTGCCAACATTAGGAAACTGAAAGTCCTGGAAGGAAAGCTCCTTCCCTTTCAAGTAGCCTTTTTTGCACCTTCCTCTGCAGTGCAGCGACACTGTTCTGAATCACAGCCCTGCACAGACCTGTGTGCATATTCCAGCTTCACAGCCCTGCAGCCGTCCTTGGGAGAAAGTAGCAGCAAGCCCTGTCCCTGTGACGGTGTGGCAGAGAATGTCTGCTCGGAAGCATCTCCCTCTCCTCTGCAAAAGAGAGCGATCCTTAAAAAGACTATCAGTCATGGGATGGAAAAGGTTTAGAAGATCCCTCCAGGAACCTCAGTAGCATTGCCCTGCAGCCAGAGACTTACAGTGTCAAGGGCTGTGAAGATTTCTCTCACAAGGAGCTCTCCTCTCTCCTCCCACTCCACACTGTCTTGCACTTCTCTCTGCCTTGTCTCCTCTCATGGCAGCAGCAGCAGGCAGTGCCCGGAGCCCTGCTGCTCTTTGCAGAGGAGCTGCTCCTGCACACAGCTGTCTCTGGGCAGTGCTGCCCCGTTGCCATGAGCTCTCTCCATCCCAGGAGCCTGGCCTCACTCAGCAACAGTGTGGCCCAGTTGARMTCATGAATTTCTCTGTCCCTTGTGCTCCCTCCTCCTGGGAAATATCCACTGCAACAAACTAAATTCATCACTGATGGTCCCTCTCTAAACAATACAGAGAGACCAGTTACAGCATTTTCACTTGTTTCATCAGAGGATGGTTTCATCAGAGGATGGTTATCTACAAGAGATGGAAACATCACACCCTGGAAATCCATATTCCCATGTCTTAACTAGGCAGGACACCTAGAAGTGGACAAGAAGGGAGGTCATTCACCCATGGTTCAGGTGCTGACTCAGATGAGTCGGTCTGGGCATCACACACCCAGTTAGAAGCCACTGGGCTGGAGTAGGATTCAGATCCCTCCTGTGAACTCCACAAAAACCACACAGGAGGTGGGATTCCCCTTGCCAAAAACTGAAGTGGGCACAACAGAGGTGTCTGCATGGGAGCTCCTTGACTAAGCTCCCATTGTAATCACTGGAGATGGAAGGTGGGAGTCAGCTGCTCAACACAAAAACGCCTGGTGACACTGGAAGACACAGAAGTGGACCAACACATGTGCCAGAGTCTGCTTGCTCTGATGGAGCAGCTATGACGCCCCCATCCTTCTAGAGAATGAGTTGGGGGCCAGGTGGAGAATTCCCTTGGCCATCTGAAATGACACTAGATGCCTCCTACTA
>NW_020448295.1:0-1079 GCF_003343035.1 Apteryx rowi
AGCTGGAGCTGCTGTACTTCCCGGGGTCGGCGCTGAGCCACGCGGAGCAGTACCGCTGGTGAGAGGCGCCGTGGGGCCGGCGCGTGTGGGGCAGGACGGGGGGGGGCGGCGCCGCCCCCTAAGTGCCGCCCCCTAAGCGCTGCCCCACGGCGCCGCAGGTACCAGCTCGCCTACCAAGCCGGCGTCTTCGCGTCGCGCTCGTCGCTGCGCTGCGTCCGCCTGCGCCGCGTCTGGCTGCTGGCGCTGCTGCAGGTGCGAGGCGGGTTTCCGGGGGGGGCGGCGCTGCCCCACGGCTGCCCCCTAAGTGCTTGTCGTCGCCCCATAGAGCGTCAACGCGGGGCTGGTGCTGAGCGCCGTGGTGGGGCGCTGGCTGCCGGGGCCGGCGGCCGCCTCGGCGCTGGTGGGCTACGAGGGGCTGCTGGGGGGAGCCGCCTACGCCAACGCCTTCGCCCGCGTCGCCCTCGAGGTGGGTCGCCGTGGGGCAGCGTGTGGGGCGGGGTGTGGGGCGGCGCCGTGGGGCTGACCCACGTGTTCCTCGGCCCCGCAGGCGCCCCCCGAGCAGCGGGAGTTCGCCATGGCGGTGGCGGCGGTGGGCGACGCGCTGGGCATCGCCCTGGCGGCCGGCGCCGCCGTGGCCGCGCACGACTTCTTCTGCCGCCGCGGTTGAGCCGCCCCACGGCGCCGCCCCACGGCGCTGCCCCATGGCGAGGGGGAGGCCTGGGACCCACAGCGCTGCCCCACAGCGAGGGGGAGGCCTGGGACCCATGGCGCTGCCCCACGGCGAGGGGGAGGCCTGGGACCTACAGCGCCGACCCACAGAGAGGAGGGAGCTCCAGGACCCACGGCTCGGACCCACAGCGAGGGGGAGCTCTGGGACCCACGGCTTGGACCCACGGCGAGGGGGAGGCCTGGGACCCATGGCTCAGCCCCATGGTGAGGGGGAGGCCTGGGACACACGGAGCTGCCCCACGGCAAGGGGGAGCCCTGGGACCCACAGCTCAGCCCCACAGCGAGGGGGAGGCCTGAGACCTACGGCTCGGACCCATGGCGAGGGGGAGCCCTGGAACCCACAGCGCCAC
>NW_020448295.1:2589-6707 GCF_003343035.1 Apteryx rowi
GGGTGGTGTGGGGCAGCCCGTGTCCGTGTGGGGCAGCCCACGAAGCAGTTCACGTGGGGCAGACCGTGTGGGGCAGACGCCGTGGGGCAGCCCCAGCTGAGCCCCACCCCACCCCGCGCCCCACAGCCCCCCCCCACAGGCGCCGCCATGTCGCGCTTCTTCACCACCGGCTCCGACAGCGAGTCCGAGTCGTCCGTCTCCGGCGACGAGCTGGTGGCCAAACCCGTGGGCGGCAACTACAGCAAGTGAGCGGCGCCGTGGGGCAGCGCGTGGGGCACGCCGTGGGGCAGAGGGACCCACCGCCGGCGCCCCCACACACCGTTTCCCCCCCATYTCCAGGCCCATCCTGCTGAGCGACGACGAGGAGGACACCAAGCGGGTGGTGCGCAGCGCCAAGGACAAGCGGTGAGCGCCGTGGGGGGCGGCGGCCGTGGGGCRGCCGTGGGGCAGCCTGCTGACCCCCCGCTCCGCCCCACAGCTTCGAGGAGCTCACCAACCTCATCAAGACGATCCGCAACGCCATGAAGATCCGCGACGTCACCAAGTGCCTGGAGGAGTTCGAGCTGCTGGGCAAAGCCTACGGCAAGGCCAAGAGCATCGTGGACAAGGAGGGCGTCCCSCGCTTCTACGTGCGCATCCTCGCCGACCTCGAGGACTACCTCAACGAGGTGGGGGGCGCCGTGGGGCGCGCCGTGGGGCGGGACGTCCCCCTCGGCCCTGCCCCACACGTCTTTTCCCCCCGCGGCAGCTGTGGGAGGACAAGGAGGGCAAGAAGAAGATGAACAAGAACAACGCCAAGGCGCTCAGCACCCTGCGCCAGAAGATCCGCAAGTACAACCGCGACTACGAGAGCCACATCGCCAGCTACAAGCAGGTGGGGGGACGCGCCGTGGGGCGATGCGCACGCCGTGGGGCGATACGCGCCGTGGGGTGACACGCGCGCGCCGTGGGGCTGCCCCTCACCGCCGCCGCGCCGCCCCGCAGAACCCCGAGCAGTCGGCGGACGAGGACGAGGAGAGGAAGAGCCGGGATTCGGAGGGTGAGCGCCGGCGCGTGGGGCGGGATGTGGGGCAGGGGATGTGTGGGGCGGCACCCTGAAGCCCCGCCCCCTTTTCCTGCCAGGCTCCACCTCCTCCTCGGAGGACGAGGATGACGAAGGCGTGAGTGCCGCCGTTTTCCTCAAGAAGAAGGACTCGGGCGCCGACTCCCGCAGCCGCTTCCTCAAGAAGATGGACGTGAGTGGGCGCCGTTTTGGGGAGGTTTGGGGCTTCCCAGCGTGCTCTGGGGCAGCCCGATCCCTCCTTTTCTCCCATCTCCCGCCCCGCAGGCGGAGGAGGACGAGGAAGAGGAGTCGGACGACGACGAAGACTGGGGCTCTTCCGACTCGGACACCGACTCGGAGTCGGACGAGGACGAGGGCAAATACACGTCGTTGGCGTCCAAGTTCCTCAAGAAGTGAGGGAGATTCCGTCTACGTCGGCTTGCCCGGACGCCTGGGCCCTCGGCCCGGACGCCTGGGCCCTCACGCCGGTGTCGCCCGCGTAGGGACGAGGACAAGAAGAGCGGCGAGAAGAAGCGGGAGGAGAAGGCCAAGAAGAAGCACGACCGCAAGGCGCGCCGCTACGAGGACGAGGACGAGGACAACGAGGGCGGCGAGTGGGAGAAGGTCAAGGGCGGCGTCCCGCTGGTCAAGGTGAGGCGTTGTGGGGCGGGGGGGGTCGCCGTGGGGCAGGAGCGGCCCCCCCACACCCCCCCACTCATCCCCCCTGCCCCCCCCGGGGCAGGAGCAGCCCAAGATGTTCGCCAAGGGGACGGAGATCAACCACGCCGTGGTGGTGAAGAAGCTCAACGAGATCCTCCAGGCTCGGGGCAAGAAGGGCACGGACCGGTGAGGCCGCGGGGCGGATGTGGGGCGGATGTGGGGCGGATGCGGGGCAGGGGGCCGCCGTGGGGCTGACCCCCGCGACCCCCAGGGCGGCGCAGATCGAGCTGCTGCAGCTGCTGGTGAGCATCGCCAACGAGAACAACCTGGGGGTGGCCTTGGAGGTGAAGATCAAGTTCAACATCATCGCTTCGCTCTACGACTACAACCCCAACCTGGCCACCTACATGAAGGTGCGGGGGCGGCCGTGGGGCAGCCGTGGGGCGGCCGTGGGGCAGGGCGGCGACGCGGGGAGGCCCCACGGCGTCTCCCGCCGCAGCCCGAGATGTGGCAGAAGTGCCTGGACTGCATCGAGGAGCTGCTGGACATCCTCTTCGCCAACCCGGACATCTTCATCGGCGAGAACATCGTGGAGGAGTCGGAGAACCTCTCCAACGCCGAGCAGGTGCCCGGTTTTGGAGGTGGGGGGCGCTTGGGGGGCACTTGGGGGGCACCGTCCCCGCTCACCCCACATCTCCCCCCCTTTCCCGCCCCCCAGCCGTACCGCGTGCGCGGCTGCATTCTCACGCTGGTGGAGCGCATGGACGAGGAGTTCACCAAGATCATGCAGAACACCGACCCCCACTCGCAGGGTGAGTCCGCCGCGCGCCGGGAGCCTCCGGAAACATCCGGACGCAGCCGGAAACGTCTGGAAGCAGCCAGAAATGTCTGGAAACATCCAGAAGTGTCTGGAAGTGTCTAAAAGTAGTTGGAAGTGTCTGGAGGCATCCAGAAATATCTGGAAGCATCCAAAAATGTCTGGAAGTATCTAAAAGTAGTTGAAAGTGTCTGGAAGCCTCCAGAAATGTCTAGAAATGTTGGGAAGTGTCCAAAAGTAGCTAGAAGTGTCTGGAAGTGTCCAAAAATATTCAGAAATGTTTAGAAATGTCCAGAAACGCCTGGAAGCGTCTGGAAACGTCCAGAAGTGTCTGGAAGTGTCTAAAAGTAGCTGGAAGTGTCTGGAGGCATCCAGAAATATCCAGAAGCGTCTGGGAGTGTCCGAAAGTAGCTGGAAATGTCCAAAAGTAGCTAGAAGTGTCTGGAAGCGTCCAAAAATGTCTAGAAGTGTCTGGAAGTGTCCAGAGGTGTCTGGAAGTGTCCAAAAAATAGCTGGAAATGTCTGGAAGCGTCTAGAAACGTCTGGAAGTATCCAGAAACGTCCAGGAGTGTCGGGAAGTGCCCAAAAGTAGCTGGAAGTGTCTGGAAGCATCCAGAAATGTCTGGAAACATCCAGAAATGCCCAGAAGTGTYAGGAAGYGTCTAAAAATAGCTGGAAGTSTCTGGAAGCATCCAGAAATGTCCAGAAGCGTTTGGGAGTGTCCAAAAGTAGCTGGAAGCGCCGGGAAGGGCCCGGAAGCGTCCGGAAGGGCCACGGGGCTGTGTTCCGGCAGAGTACGTGGACCACCTGAAGGACGAGGGCCGGGTGTGCGCCATCATCGCCCGCCTGCAGAGCTACCTGCAGGAGAAGGGCACCACGGAGGAGCTCTGCCGCGTCTTCCTCCGCCGCGTCCTCCACACCTACTACAAGTTCGACTACAAGGCGCACCAGCGGCAGCAGGGCCCCGCCGGCGACTCCAAGGTGGGCGGCGGTGCGGGGGGGGACGGGTCCGGCTGTTGGGGGGACGGATCCGGGTGTTGGGAGATGAATCCGGGTGTTGGGAGATGAATCTGGGTGTTGCGAGGACAAATCTGGGTGTTGGGGGGATGGGTCTGGGTGTTGGGGGACAAATCCGGGCATTGTAGGGACGAATCCAGGTGTTTCTAGGACAAATTCAGGTGTTGAGGGACAAATCCAGGTGTTGCTAGGACAAATTCGGGTGTTGGGGGACAAATCCGGGTATTGTGGGGATGATTCCGGGTGCTGGGGGACGAATCTGGGTGTTGGGGGACGAATCTGGGTGTTGGGAGACAAATCCGGGCATTGTGGGGACGAATCCGGGTGTTGTGGGAACAAATCTGGGTGTTGGGAGACAAATCCAGGTGTTGCTGGGACAAATTCGGGTGTTGGGGGACAAATCCGGGTATTGTGGGGATGATTCCGGGCGTTGGGGAACGAATCTGGGTGTTGGGGGACAAACGCAGGCAGTGTAGGGATGAATCCAGGTGTTAGGGGGATGAATCTGGGTGTTGGGAGACAAATCTGGGTGTTGCTAAGACAAATTTGGGTGTTGGGGGACAAATGCAGGCAGTGTGGGGA
>NW_020448295.1:8278-11270 GCF_003343035.1 Apteryx rowi
GGGCGTTATGGAGGGACGATTCCGGGCGTTACGGGGAGGTGGCGCGGGGGCGCCGAGGGGCGCGGGCGGTGACGGGCCTGTTGGCGGGGGCGCAGTCGGAAGCGGACCAGGCGGAGAACGAGGGCGAGGACTCGGCGGCGCTCATGGAGCGCCTCTGCAAGTACATCTACGCCAAGGACCGCACCGACCGCATCCGCACCTGCGCCATCCTCTGCCACATCTACCACCACGCCCTGCACAGCCGCTGGTACCAGGCGCGCGACCTCATGCTCATGTCCCACCTGCAGGACAACATCCACCACGCCGACCCCCCCGTGCAGGTGCCCCCTCCTCCGGCTCCTCGGGGGGCCTCTCCGGGTCCCTCCTTGTCCTTCTCCGGGTCCTCGAGGGTCTCCGTGTCCCTCCTCCATGTCCTCGGGGGTCTCCTTGGGTCTCCTTCCTCTTCCAAGTCCTTGTGGGTCTCCTTGTGTCTCCGGGTCCCTCCTCCGGGTCCTTGGGGGTTTCCTTGTCTCTCCTTGTCCTCCCTAGGTCCTTGGGTGTCTCCGTGTCCCTTCTCTAGGTCCTTGGGGGTCTCCTTGTGTCTTTTTCTTCCTCTTCCAAGTCTTTGGGGGTCTCCTTGTGTCTCCATGTCCCTCCTTCGGGTCCTCGGGGGTCTCCTTGTGTCTCCGTGTCCCTTCTCCAGGTCATTGGGGGTCTCTGTGTCCTTCCTTGTTCTTCTCCAGGTCCTTGTGGGTCTCCTTGTCCTCCCTAGGTCCTTGGGGGTCTCCTTGTCCCTCCTCCGGGTCCTCGGGGGTCTCCTTGKGTCTCCTTGTCTGTCCTCTAGGACCTTGGGGGTCTCTGTGTCCTTCCTTGTCCTTTTCCAGGTCCTTGGGGGTCTCCATGTGTCTCCTTCCTCTTCCAAGTCTTTGAGGGTCTCCTTGTCTCTCCTGGTTCCTCTTCCAGGTCCTTGGGGGTCTTCTTGTCTCTCCTTGTCCCTTCCCCAGGTCCTTGGGGGTCTCCTTGTGTCTTCTTCTTCCTCATCCAAGTCTTTGGGGGTCTCCTTGTGTCTCCACGTCCCTCCTTCGGGTCCTCAGGGGTCTCCATGTCCCTCTTCTGGGTCCTTGGGGATCTTCTTGTTCCTTTTCCAGGTCCTCGGAGGTCTCCTTGTCTCTCCTTGTCCTCCCTAGGTCCTTGGGGGGTCTCCTTGTCCCTCTTCCAGGTCCTCAGGGGTCTCCATGTCCCTCCTCCAGGTCCTTGGGGGTCTCCTTGTGTCTCCATGTCTCTCCTTCGGGTCCTCGGGGGCCTCCATGTTCCTCCTCCAGGTCCTTGGGGGTCTCTGTGTCCTTCCTTGTTCTTCTCCAGGTCCTTGGGGGTCTCCTTGTGTCTCCTTGTCTCTCCTCTAAGTCCTTGGGGGTCTCCATGTCCCTCCTTGTCCCTTCTCCAGGTTCTCGGGGGTCTTCGGGTGCCTCTTCTGGGTCCTTGGGGGTCTCCTTGTCTCTCCTGGTTCCTCCTTGTCCTCCTCCAGGTCCTTGGGGGTCTCGTTGTCTTTCCTTGTCCTTCTCCAGGTCCTTGGGAGTCTCCTTGTCTCTCTGTGTCCCTCCTCCAGGTCATTGGRAGTCTCCTTGTGTCTGTCCTTGTCCCCCCCCCAAGTCCCTGTGGGCCCCGTGTGTCCCTTCTTGTCGTCGTCCCCCTTGCGCCAGGTCCTTGGGGGTCTCCATGTGTCTCCTTCCTCTTCCAAGTCTTTGGGGGTCTCCTTGTGTCTCCATGTCCCTCTTCCAGGTCCTTGGGGGTCTCCTTGTCCCTCCTCCAGGTCCTTGGGGGTCTCCTTGTCTCTCCTGGTTCCTCTTCCAGGTCCTTGGGGGTCTCCTTGTCCCTCCTCCAGGTCCTTGGGGGTCTCCTTGTCTCTCCTGGTTCCTTTTCCAAGTCTTTGGGGGTTTCCTTGTCTCTCCTGGTTCCTCTTCCAAGTCTTTGGGGGTCTCCTTGTTCCTTCCCCAGGTCCTTGGGGGTCTCCTTGTGTCTCCTTGCCCCTCCCTGTTCCTCCTTGTCCTTCTCCAGGTCCTTGGGGGTCTCGTTGTCTTTCCTTGTCCCTTTCCCAGGTCCTTGGGAGTCTCCTTGTGTCCGTCCTTTTCCCCCCCTGCCAGGTCCCTGTGGGTCCCCCAAGTCCGTATGGGCCCCCCACGTCCCTTCTTGTCGTTGTCCCCCTTGCGCCAGGTCCTTGGGGGTCCCGGTGGACCCTCCCCCCCCCACCGTGTCCTTCTTCGTCCCCTGCCAAATCGTCGCGGGCCTCCGTCGTCCTCGCGGGTCCCCCGCGTCCCCCGCGCTGACGCCGCCGCCCCCCCCGCAGATCCTCTACAACCGCACCATGGTGCAGCTGGGCATCTGCGCCTTCCGCGAGGGCATGATCAAGGACGCGCACAACGCGCTGCTGGACATCCAGTCGAGCGGGCGGGCGAAGGAGCTGCTGGGCCAGGGGCTGCTGATGCGCAGCCTGCAGGAGCGCAACCCCGAGCAGGAGAAGATCGAGAAGCGCCGCCAGGTGCCCTTCCACATGCACATCAACCTGGAGCTGCTCGAGTGCGTCTACCTGGTGGCGGCCATGCTGCTGGAGATCCCCTACATGGCGGCGCACGAGTTCGACGCCCGCCGCCGCATGATCAGCAAGCAGTTCCACCACCAGCTGCGCGTCGGCGAGCGCCAGCCGCTGCTCGGTGCGTCCCCCGCGGCGTCCCCCCTCTCCCTCATCCGGGCCGTCGTCGTCGCCCTCCCCCGAACGTGTCCCCCCTTTTCCCTTTCCCTCTCCGCTCTCCAGGGCCCCCCGAGTCCATGCGGGAGCACGTGGTGGCCGCCTCCAAGGCCATGAAGATGGGCGACTGGAGAACCTGCCACCGCTTCGTGGTCAACGAGAAGATGAACGGCAAAGTCTGGGATCTCTTCCCCGAGGCCGACAAAGTCCGCACCATGCTGGTCAGGTCTGACCCCGGGGGTGGGCGGGGCTAAAGGAGAGGGGGGTGGG
>NW_020448296.1:0-31894 GCF_003343035.1 Apteryx rowi
ATAAAGAGCAACTCCACCACCTCGCTTTCCTGGCCTGTCTTTCCTAAAAAGCACGTAGCCATCCATGACAGCACTCCAGTCATGCGAGCTATCCCACCATGTCTCTGTAATGACAATGAGATCATGGCCCTGCGACCACACACGGATCTCTAGTTCTTCCTGTTTGTTCCCCATGCTGCGTGCGTTGGTGTACAGGCATTTCAGGGAGGTGATCGAGCATGCAGGTTTCCCAGGAGGGGTAAAAGAGGGTCCTCCATAGCCACATCCCATGCGCACTTCCCTGGCTGCATTCACCTGCTGGAGGCVTCCYRACTTGAGCWGTCTTTTGCCAACTACCCTGGCACTATAACTCTCCCCTTCCCCCGTCTTTCCTAGTTTAAAGCCCTCCTTACCAGGTTGGCCAACCTGTTGGCAAAGGCACGCGTGCCCCGCTTAGTGAGGAGGATCCCATCTCTCCCCAGCAGTTGTCGATCTTCAAACAGGGTCCCATGGTCGTAGAAACCAAAACCCTGTTGCCAACACCAGCAGCACAGCCAGTGGTTAACTTGGAAAGTCCGTCTCCTCCTCCTCTCATCCATCCCCCTCACTGGCAGGATTGAGGAGAAGATGACCTGGGCTCCCAGACCCTTGACCACCATCCCCAGAGCTCTGAAATCCTGCTTGATGGTCTCCAGTTTGCCCTTGGTGTCATTAGCGCCCACATGGAAGAGCAGCAGTGGGTAATAGTCCGAAGCACGGACAAGCCTTGGCAGTCTTTCCATGACATCTCTCACGYGAGCCCCTGGCAGGCCACAAACCTCTCTAGACATGAGGTCAGGTCGGCAGATAGATGCCTCCGTCCCCTGCAGCAGGGAGTCCCCCACAACAATCACCCGCYGCTTTTTCCGGGCGTTYCGGCARGGCACAGGGTCTGTTGTCCCAGGTACTTCCCTYGCAGCCATGCCCATCTCCTCCTCATCCTGGAGGGCACTAAACCTGTTCTTCAGCTGCAAGTCTTCGGGAGGAGTAGGAGCCTTTCTCCTCCCACGAGCAGTGACCAGTTTCCAGCCTTCTTCTACGGTGTTATGATGTACCGTTTCACACGGCACAGAGCCCTCTGGCAACTCCACTGCTGCAGGGGGTTGGGACTCCCGGAGCTGYACAGTCTCCGAGAATACCCTGTCTATCTCCTGCTCTGCTTCTCGGATGCTGCGCAGCCTACTGACCTCCTCCTGTAACTCCCTTACCTGACGACACAACTCGTCAACAGCAGCACACCTCCTGCAGGAGAGCTGGCTGCCAGCCCAGGCCTCCCGGAGAGGCCCCAAGCACTCCCTGCAGCCTGAGACCTGCAGAGCCGCATCTACTGTCAGAGGGTCGGTCTGGGTCGCAGCCTCTGACACAGCAACTCCAACAGCCACTGGGGAACACGCTCTGCAGCGTGTCACGACCATACCTGAGGAAACGTACACCACAGGGAACAGAAACGAAGGTMCCTTCGTGCACCCTTCTGCGCAAACTGCTGCATCTGTTCACTGCCTCTGGGAGCTGTGCTCTAGGCCTGGCTCTTATATAGGCCTCTCCCTAGCACTGGCTAAGAGGGTGCTTGACCYGCCCTAATCAAGGGCCACCGGGATCAAAGGCCCCAACTCCCTCTGGTCAGGGGCAACCAAGAGAGCTCGTTAGCAGCAGCCACTCCTAGCTAGAGCTTCTCCCGGGAGAAGTCAAGGCCTCCTGCAGTTGTCCTGGCCTAGCTTCCCCTTTCCTGTTCACAGCAATCACCTTTTAGTTCCTCGGGAGTCCTCAGAAAGCCCACAACTTCCAATAAGATCCTCAAGTTCTAGTCAGAGCCCAAACACTGCTGCGCAAACTGCTGCGTCTGTTTGCTGCCTCTGGAAGCCACGTGGCTCATTAGACTTGTTAGGACTCAAAACTAGTTAATGGCACACAATTCACACTGTTTCTGAATACTCTCCTACACTTCTGCATTGCTTGATAGCATTAAATACCACTCTCATCTGATCCTATCATAGGATAAAAACCAACTACCTATTGCCTCTGACTGCCTAGAGAACAGTAACTATGCAGGGCTGACAGAGATCGAGCGAACCAACAAAACAGAGAAAAAGTAGCACTTGCAACTTTGAGGGGGCGACAATCACTAGGAATAGAGTGAAGCAAAACACATGGGTGAAAATAAAACCTATGAAAAAATGATGGGTAGATTTATTATATATGGAGTATCTTCCCTGGAGTGGTTCTTGCTATGAAACTTGTAAGAATTTTTGAAAAGAAAGCAGAGCTTCTTTCATAAGCTAGTTAATTTGTGAAACCACATAAAACAAGGAAGAAAAAAGTGATTCACTGGTAACTGTGTCTGTAGATTTTAAAGTATATAACCAAAATCTATATCATCTATAATAAAATGACACCAACTTCCAGAAGATCCCAATTCCATCTGAATTGCTTTAACAGTAACACTTTATAACTATTTTCTCTTGTCACAGCATTTCATTTTTGCCTTTTTAGATGTTCATTGAATAAACAGTAGGTTCAGACAGCTACTTTCCTTTTTCCTGTCATAGGTTTCTGCTAAACTGTAGGAATAAAATCAGTACAATAAGATACAAAAACATTAAAATCAACAGAAATTGTTAGATTTCAGCAGCTTTAGTATATGGAACTCCTTGCAGTTTAGTCAGCTTCATGCAGTAGTTAAGACTGATTACGTCACTAACTATTACCAGTATCAGCACGTTTCCCAGCAATGAAAACATCTGGCGGTGGAGAGCCAAGTCAGGGAGAAGGGGGAAGAACAGTAGAAATGGGTGTGAAAATCACAAGGAAAATGAAAGATAACAGACTCAAGCAGCTCTGGAAACGGTAAAGGCAGGCAGTTAACTGCAAACTTATTTCATAAAAACAGAGACTGTTTTGCCAGACAGTTAAGTATTTTTATCCATAGATAACATTTCCTTAATATTTATTTCTATATAAAAACATTAAAAGAAAAAAAAAGCCAGCAAGTGTCATATACACTCTCTTCTTTCTGTCCATGGCCATCTTTGTCTTCTCTGGTCTGTTCCGGAGCATCTACAGCATTAACACACAGAGAAGGCTGTAACTAGAAGCCTAGATATGACAGACTAAAGACACTTGCCTTGCATGCACACTGTCATTCTGAACTAGGCACGAGTTGACACGCTAAAGACCTGGCTTGCAGTCTCATCATTCCATCATCCATCCAATCTCATCAATTGAGCAAGACATTAACACGTGCCCTCTAGCTTAAATGACAGCAAAACCATGGGTTGTAATCACAGGTCATCTTCAAAGGACACTTATCATTAAGCACAGTTTTGTTTTTAATCATTTGATTATTGAGAATTACTCTAATATAATAACTCTCTGCCCCTTTTGACTCTTGCATTTAACACTTTGCTTAGAAGAACACATTAAAAAAAACACGAGTTTTATCATTTCCTAGGAACAAACTAACAATAAATGACACTGGGTAGAATACAGAATTAGCCATTTACAGTCCAAAAACTTTGACAAAAACAAGGTCATCCAGATGAACTTCCAGCTAAACTTTGGCTATGCTAATCTGTAGTGTCTTATTTACAATCTAACTATTTTAACCAAGTAGAAGCTGTCGCAAATTTCCTTAAACATACAAATTAGAAAAACAAAACAAAATATAAAAGACATCCCATGTACTCTAAAAAACAGTATCTCCTTTATGCAGAGCATCAAATGCTTTTGGAACACATAAAATGCATCCAACACATTTGCATTGTTCCAAATTTGCCAATTCTGGATTGTGTTCCTAACCCTCTTCTCCAAAAACATTTAACAGTATTTATCCTCTCTTTTTATGGAACTCAAGTTCCAGTCCTGGACTAAATTAAGCCAACCAAAGTGAACCAAGCCAACCTCAAAGGCTGCTGATGGAGGACAATGGAAAAGGACAAGAAGAAAAAGTTACAACATTTCTGTAGAAAGGGTAAAATGAGAATCACTATTTCAGTGAGAGGAACTGCTCATCTGGAGTTCATTCACCAATTTCTAAATGCTAAGAATTTCTTAATAAAAAATGACTCCAGTCAAGCAGACAAAACAGCAGCACTTCTGTGAAATGAGAAACAGAGGGACAGATTCTCCAGTGGTTAAAAAAAGCATAATCAAATCTCTATTATCATCATTGGCATTTTGATAGTTTACATCAGCTAAGGATGTGCCTTGAGGAAAACTGGAAATTTGTTTATTCTCTCATGTCGCTAGACATAATGCACACACTTCTAATAAATTCTACCAAGCTTAAACAGAATTCTAACTACCAGATGCAAACATTTCAACATGAGTTAATTTTTCTGTACTGCACACTCTCCACTTTCCCAAACATACCAGTCTCAAACATACTTTACAATAGCTACAGAATATATGGGAAGAGAGTTCTGTGAGAGCATATAAACAGTACCTAAAATATATTTTATTATCAGAAAATTTATTTTAAAATTTGCACTTAGTGAACTGTTAAACATTTCATTTTTCCATTATTCTGACAGGAATGTTTTCATTCAAGTCAAAAACAAGGAATGGCTTTTACATAAGGCTATGTTCTGTTTTCCAAAAAAACTGCACTGTCAGTAAAATTACTATTATTTTTTAATCACATTCATATTTTCATCTCACAGATGTTATAGATGATCCCACATTTCCTATAAATTGGAGTACTTGAACAACGTTTCATACTGACCCTCTCCAAGCAATTTGTCCCTTATGTCAGCTTTCCTGTCTAGCCTGGGTGCATCCTTTACAGTTGACCTTTTTGCCTCAATTCCAATGAATTTTCAACAAAATATTTCTGTTCCAGAAACTGAGTGGGGGGAGATATTTCATACAGGTAGTTATTACTCTCTCTGTATATAACGTTTCTGCCGCTAAGTCTCTGTGTATCAAGTGTAGCTTGCGCAAAAAGATCACTTCAGATCACAAACTGCTCAACAGCACTCATCCAGGCTTCTTAAATTCTTAATGTAAAAAATATATCAAGAAATTATTCTAAATTTTATTATTTAAAAGAAGCAACCTTAAGCCACAGGATTTTAACAAAATTTTCTAGTCAAAGACAGACATCCACTAACCCGAAAGCAAAGATGTTTTATGTGTTTTTCCCAAGGTTTTAAAATCAGATTCAGCTAACGTATGCTACCATACCAGCTGAATTCCCTTATGTGTGAATATGACTGGCTACAGCAGAAAGGGAATACATTTTATGTTCTTCATTTTCAGATTTTGAAGGCTATAAATATTGTTGAAGACTTTGAATTGCCCAACAATTATCAGAACTGATAGCTCATGCTGTCCCACCCCAAAATGAGGAAGAAAATTTTAAATTATAGTCATTGTAATCATTAAGTTGCAGCCATACAAAAATAGGGCTTAAGCCAAAGATCAATTTAAAACTTTCCTCTATTTTTATTTAAAAGGGGGGGTTTTTTTTGAAGAAGAATATAACAAGTACTGAAAATTGTTTTCTTTTGTACAGAAATTATGCTTTAAGACAAAAATTAAATGAACTTCAAATTAAAAGTATTTCTATTTTCAAATGAAATATTTAGCATCATCTTAACTATGGAAATATTTCTTACACATGGAATTATAGATCCGTAATTGCATTTTTACTACGACATGTATTTTAACTTAGAAAACACACCAAATAGTCATGATAAGCCAAAAAAATACAAAGAGGAAGCCATATGTGTGAACACAAAGAGTGTTCAAGCAAAATGAGCAATCACAGTACCTTCAGGGTACTCTTGATGGCAACAAAGCTGTCTCCTTACAACCTATGAAGAATGTTGGCTATTCTGTAATTTCTTTCCAGCCGCTTCTTTATACTTCACTTCAAATGCGAATGACGGTCTCCACTCGAAGGGTCGCACTGCTCCTGCAAAGGCTAAGCAGTTATGTAAGAAGCACCCAATAGGGGGCACTAGAAATGGCCGCGATCACCTACAGGCAGTGGGAACAAAGCCCTGCTACACTCCCATGAGAAAGTTCTCACAGTGGTATTTTTATGTTGTAACTGCTTATGTAAGTAGCAAAAGATCTGCTGAAAATCTGATTAAAAAAAAATAAAAAAATCTTATCCAGAACAGCTATAAGCCAAATGCGATACAGGGACTCTCCATGCAATAAAGCAAATCCAAAAGGCAAAAGGGAGAGCAGCACAGGCAGCACAGGTATGTCAACAGCCAGTGCTTAGCTGCCTCAGTGGTTAATTGCAGATTCATGTGGTGGCAGTGGGGGATATTAGCACAGCACTTCTTAGAAATTAAAGACAAAAAAAAAAAAGAAATCAAGAAGAGAATGCAACTTTCAACTCAGATTTTGGTATCCTCCCAAGTTTAGAACAGTTCTTATATAACTGGCTAAAGAAAAAGTAAATTGAACTTGCATACCAAACCTAATAGCTTTATTCTGAAACTCACCATTGAGGAAGATTCTCTCAACGCAGTCATTCTCACCAAGACGTTACATTAAATACTCACTGGATAAAAGGAAAACATTCCTCTTTATGTTTTGTTGGGGGTTTTTTTATTTACTGCTTCACAGCCATAGTACTGACTTCTGTGTTAAATCTATTTTCATGTGTTTAATTCTCCCTTTTCATTGCAGAGGGAACTAAATGCTCTCGAGAGCTAAGATGGATGTAAGACATCCACTCCAGAAGCAAGCACCTGAAAATCAGGAGCACCATAACCTAGTGCATTTGTGAGTCTGCCCCAGAGTTCACATGACATCAAATATAAGGTAAGAATTTTCAGGCCTGAGCTAGAAGCAAATGAATAAACTATAGGCGAAATTCACTGTAACCCGTTCCAAAATTCTTCAAAAATGAGAAGAATTAAAAACAACTGAATAGTAATAAAGCTCCTCATTACTATTTCTGGATATTTTTTAATAGAATCTACACCTTCTCAGGCACAATTCACCACTCCTGCGTTTTGCTTGTGGCTTGTCCATCACTTTATCCCCATCCACCTCGGACCTACAGTATTGTCTCAGATCTTCCCTGCTCTGCTGTGTTCACTTTGCTTCCATTTGCGGCTTCTTTCTCAGCCTTTACCTTACACAGCAGCTCCACACTCGCTCTCCAGATGTTACCACCTCGCTTGTGTTTCACCAACAGCAGAACGAACCTGACTAATTCTTACCCAGTCACTGACACATCACTGCAGGGTATGGCAGAGACTGATTCCAGTTTCACTGTGTTGCTAGCACAAACTGCAAACGGGTTTTGGAAAAAAAGACCTCAAGAACAGGGTAGAACAGAAGCACGCTGAGATACCCAGGGAGACACAAGCACACCCTGCCTTCTTTAGAGTGCTCTGCCTGTACTACAGAAATGTTGTCTTATACAGTTTATCATAGAAAGCAGTATGTGAACAAGAATCCTGGTGCTTCAGACACTTTCAAATAAAAGACTATCAGACTATTGGAATGTTAAAAAAAAAAAAAATGCACACAAAGTGAAATTTCTAATGTAAATATGGGCTAGATATCAGAGGGCTAAGACACTACCATAGCCTGCATAGGTTGCGTCACAGAATACGTTTTTAATATTTAAAAAATGTGCATACCTTATTAGCATTGAGAAAAACAACTTTGAAGTGACCAATATATGACTGAATATGAATAAAAGACACAAAGTTGAACTGTATATATTTGGAAGAGTCACTTGTACACAGTGGTGGCTGCTGCAAACATGAGCTGCAAGGTGGATATGCACTTTCCAAACGAGGCAGCGCAACTCAGAGATGCTCAGCAGCTCTCTGCATCGCATCTCGATCAAAAAGACTGAAAATGCTGTTTCATGTTAAGATTGTGTAAGTGCCCAAAAGCTGGATATAGACGTTTTAGCACATTCTGTTTGTACATCAGTATTCCCTTTCTTTTCATTACAAATACAGAAGATGGAGAAACTCCACTGGCTCTGATCCATCCAGAACCAACATGGGTCCTCTACATTCCTAACAATATTTATTGACATTTTGATGGGGCTACACTTATTAAACACTAAAACAAAGAGAAGTTACTTATTAGCCTGCGTGACAGATGGACAGAAGTCTGCTTTAACCAGACATTCCAGTTCCATTTCCATTTTATATGACAGCATATGTTGTTATTTATTGGGAATGATTACACAGGTTACTGGCTAACTTTACAGCAACCTCTTTTTTCTGCTTCTTTGACCTAACTCATAACAATGTGTATTTCTATATTTAGCTTGATGGCTTAAAGTGAAATAATTCTATTAGCTTCACTACTTCCTCCTTTAAATAGAAATCCAGGAATTTTTGGATTCTGCAGGTCTTCAAATCCCACTGGCAATCAACAATCCCTCTGCAAGAACCTACAGAATAATTTTGACAAAATGGAAAGGACAAATAGGAAGACAGTTAGAAACAACATATCTTACCAGATAAATCCTAATATACACATGGATACATCCATCCATGTGGAAACCTGGCACTTCGAAAGTCAATGACTAGCATCATATACATAAGTCCAACCAAAGGGGACATCTTTTCATGCCTTTATAACTGTTCATAAGACAGTTATTTTAAAAAGCTATCCAAAGGATGTGATACAATGTGGTATGCAAAGTTATTTTTCTAGAGTTATTCTTCACATCACCCACTATATCATTCCCTCTTTAAATTACTCCTGAATACAGCTACTTCTGGCTGCTGACACATTCAACAACCATTTTTACAATACTGGTTCCATACTGGGTCTATTACAGAGACACCTTGTTTCTAAATAGTTTTTCTTGTTATTTTTCTTATAAATTCCTAGTGCCACCTCCTACAGTTTTTTAAATGCATACAGGACTTAGGACCCCTGGAGAGGTATTTTCCCTAAACAAATGAGTGTTCTATGTTCATGTACGTCTGGGCAGACCAATATCACAAGATGCATACATATATGCTCCCAAAGTGTTGATGGTTAGATTCAATCTATCAAGAAATTATCATTTAAACACAGTTTATTTCCTTAAACAAGACTCTTCTGAGCAAAATATAACATGGTACTCCTGCTAGATGGAAGACTGGCTTCAGCAGCAAAACTTGCTTAAGAGATTACCACCCTGGCTGGTCGTCCCACCCACAGTCTGCACATTGCTGTCCCTCACTCTTCTCCCCCATCCCAGTTGTGCCTGCATGCTTGCTTGCAGGACTGTAATCATACTGGATGGCTGAAACAATCCACATTAACAATAACTCCCTTCCTATTTCTATTTTTTGTGGAAGGTTATTCTAAACCTGGATCATTTCAGCAACCTAGTTTTAAGCATAGCCCCACAAACAGCTGTACTGACACAACTCCAGCAGTGGTCAACCACCAACTGCCCAGGGCTCCCCTAACACAGAGAGGGACCTTCCCACTGAAGGAACTGCGATTGTTTTCTTCCCTAACCTCATGCTCAGATGATTTATTTCAGCCAAAACAATTTCAGCCTAAAATAATCAGGCCAAAGCAGATAATCAGCATGGAAAATTTCAGCTCAGACGGTTAAAGTTTGAGAAAGTTACAGGCTACTGAAACAGTCTTATGACAGAAAGCAACAGGCAACCTCAGTTAAGATGCTCAGTCTATTACAAGTATAGCTGAATATGTATTTCCCCATTATACTACTTCATATACAATATGGTGTAACATTTTTGCATTTTTCACTCCTGAAGATCACTAGAAAGTATTTTGTGCAGGTTATTATTATATCTACTTTTTATCTGAAATTTTTCTCTTGAACTGATATTTTCATAAAGGCATATAAATTAAAGTTTTAAGCATAACCCAGAAAAATTAAGTTCTTTGTCCATACAACCTAGTTAGCTTTATTAATTGGGATACTAAGGCCTTATGTATCACGACAGCCCCCAAAATCACCTACAAAAATGAAAGGTGAAAAATGTTATTCAAGACACAGCCAGCTTCTCTAACTTCTGTTGAATGCCTAGTTTTACAGTTTTCCAAGGAAAAGGCAAAAGAAAGCATAAAGCTGGTTCCTTCTGGTTAGACCCAAACTTGAGAGGATTCTCATCCATAAAAATTTCTCAAGATTAAATTTAAACCTGACAGTTGGGTGGAGGCAAAAGAAGAACAGAGCTGCACCTCCACTTGAGCAGACACAAAATATAATTCTCCATACTTGAGACAATGAGAAACAGCTGCAGTAGTTACAAGTCTAATACCTAAAGATGTGAAATGAGGTATGGAAAAAAAAGTAGGTATATAATGTTAAAGGTATCCTCCAGAAATAACAGAATGGAAACTCAAAATCTGCATGTCCTACCACCAATTTAATGGTCCTGACTTACAGCTTTCTTCCCACCATAACACCAGATTTTAAGATACAAATTTCAAGTAAATGTGAGAAAAATTACGATCTTTCTACCATAAATTTAAGTGAAACAGAATACTGAACAGTGCAAGTAGCACCTCCTGTGTCTGCAATTTTATGTAAAATAGCCTACAGTGATTATTCACATTCCTATAGGTTACAAAATTGACACAGATATGCTTTTAGGCTACTTCTCTGGAGACCTGAAATTTTACAGGAGAGCCTTCCCTGCCACCCTCAGCAGAGCACGCTATGTACAAAGGCTTCATAGACTGGCACCAAGGCGAATCAGCTACTCAGCGCGTGTCCTGCAGAAGGCAACAGAAAGAAGAGCAGGATGGACAGCAAGGGGGTATTTCTAGTCCGAGGGGAACACAGTTACAGTGTCACATCACACCCCAATCATCTCCAGTGTTAATGTGGTGTTTGAATGATGTATTCCTGAATAAAAACATTCTGCAATAAAATGGCTTTTCTTAGAGTGTATTTTTCAAAGTGCCAGTAGGGTAGTAATGTTATTAGCATAAATGATTTTAAATATATTGTTCTTTCTTTCACTAAGACTTAAAAAAAAAAAAAAGAAGAAGAAGAAGAAGAAGAAGAAGACGACGACTGTTAAATCTCTGTTTTAAAACCACAGATGGAACTGTAAAACGTGATTTTGTCCAAACATGCTAACACTAACTCCCTCTCCAAAATACCATCCCACAATAGCCCTCACTACAGAGGACCTTTTTAGGGTTGTTTACTAGTTTTCTCTTTCTACTTCAGAAATGTTTTGGAGATAGCTCAGTTCTGTTGTTTCATGCTGTAACCCAACATGTGATTTCTGATATTAATTATTTATGCTACCTCCTATAAAGTACCTCATACCCAGAGGAACAACTTACTGTTGAGCCAGAAATACTGTTCCTCCTCAGAATGAGGATCACAACTTAGGTTCCATGTTTTGAGGCCTATTCACATCCTTCTTTGGGAAGGAGAACACACACAGCAGAAGTGTTGGGCAGCTATATAGCTCTTCTGACAAAAAAGAGACACTAGTCTAATATTCTATTCCACATATGCTTTTATATTATTCATATTACTGTAGAATCTAAGCACCTTAAACTATCTGCCAAGTGCAGTCGAATGAAGATTGGGTAACAGCCTTTCATCTTAAAAAGGACTGGAATGGACCCATTGAAAAAATGAAGGAAAATGGTAAAACTAAACAGCTCCTCCCCATATGAAGGAGAAACAGTTTTTCCAATGTTTGAAAATAAGTAAAATGAATTATACATACATCAAGGTACACAAAAATTTTTTTWAAAAATGAATGCAGCTGTAATTTTAAGACAAAGAAGTAACAATAATTATGCCAGCTAAAGGGTTTTGGATGCAGAAAGTATAGTTCAGTTCAGTTCAGAGCTTTACATCAGTGTAGCTTAAACAGAAATTGAGGAAGCTTAGCTCTTTTAGCATTTTTCGTATTTCATCATTAGATCTCTGTCTTTGGTATTGGCAAATCTGAAAACTGAAGCTCATACCAAGAAAAAAATTCACAAATCAGCATATTCTAGCAACTTCCAAATTCACCTAAAATTTTCTTGCTGCATTAAGAAACCCAGAGAATAACTGTCACATTGCATGCCACTGTTTCTACCCTCTTACCTCTCAATCACAAAACAAATTATACTGGAAATCTAGCTTTAAAGCGATTAAAAGAATAAGTAGGGAAGAAAAAGGAAATGACGAATTTCCTAGTGGAGGATATAAAGCACACTGAATCTACTACTTGCACCTCTGAGCACAAGCCACCGTTCTTCTGAACCATGTCTAGTATGTTGGATTGACATGACGATTCCCAAACAAAACTCAATGCACTTTTCAAATTTTAAATCACTAAAATGTAAGGAGGAGCCATTACAGTGCAAATAAACAGTCTTCTTTGCAAACAAACTAGCTTAAAAGACACATTTTATTGCAGAAAAAAAGCATTTAAAATAGATACAGGCAAAATTTACTGTAAAACTATTGTGTCATAGTGATGTTCTTGAATTCATTACTACAAATCTAAACCTCAAACACATTTGTCTTGAGATCAGCTCTCAAATTCAAGGATAACTTTCAATTTTGTATGGAATTACGATATATTTGGACTTTCAGTTTTTTTAGTTATCTATTATTAGCTGGAATTTAGTTGTCAAGACAACAGTTTTCACTTCTACAAAATGATTTAACTGTAAGCAAAATATCACAGTCGACATCAGAAGTTCATCAGATTGGCCTTGTCTATAGCCAGGAAATAAGCATATCTCATTAGGATAGGGTCAGGCTGCCATCAGAACAGACTAGATGACTGGATATTTGTAAAAGATCACATCTATCTGGCAGAAACCGAGGTATTCAAGGAGCACAACACCTTAGACAGGACGGACTGCCCAACTAGGCTTCTGTGCAGTATGTTACTAAAATGGCCACTCCAAAGTAGAGTATGATTTGCATAAGACAACCAATGAATGTATATGTTTCAATAGAGAAAAAAATAATTTCATATATTAGAGATACTTTGGTATATGGCCAAAGACAACAAATAAAGTCATTCTTTACCTAGAAGAAAAAAACAAATGGTAAAATGCATTATAATGCAATGAATTCATATTACCAGAGAAATGAAATTAGAGGAACATGACAGTTGTTATGTACTGAACATATCCCATGCATAGCAATGGGGGAAAAAGGAATGTGCTTCTAGAAATTAGGTCAAGGCTTGTGCTGTGAGAGAAAATGAATGTGCAACAGAGACTGTTCTTTTTAGACTTATGTGATGTATGCATGATAGCAACAAACCTAATGCAACATAAACCTAATGCAACACCCCAAATCTGTAATTCACAAGTTTGCTATCTGTCCACAAGGCACCATGGGAGAGCCTGCCAATGAGCAGTTTAAATTTTGTAAATCAAAGTATCCTAGAATCACTTTTTTTAGCTTTTGCCCTATTTTTCTTTCAAAATAACTATTTTCTATTTTTCAAAAACCCAATAGATCAACAAAATTATGTAATGTGGATATCCTCTGTAGATTCCCAAGCTCATCGCAATTTTCACTGTTGTGTTGTGAACACAAATTGTTCTCATGTATAAATACGGAACAGCGTGCAGCTCTCAGAGAGATAGCTACATAATCTGCTCACGCTTTCCAATATAACTGTTGCCATAGTCTTTAGGTTTACGTGAGTATAGTTCAAACAACAGGGTAATGGTCTACCCAAGGCATTATTTCCACCCCACTGGTATTCATGCAATATATGAGAAAAGGACAGAAGAAGGGATATTCGGGGTTACTGTGCTCAGAACACTCTAAAGGAATTAGAGTCAGGTATCATCATTTATTTTAAAGAAGGATCTGTGTGAAAAACATTTGAGATAACACTAATCACTTTTTCTTTACATATATGTACACACACACACAAACCCCCAGGTACTCTTATTCTGCCTCCCTAAATATATACTTAGTTTAACTTAAAGAAAGCAACTGTATCCTAAATCCCAACGTCAGATGCCATCCTCTCCCACCAAAGAAATGCTTCATAAATACCTGTAACATTTAGTTAGAACATTTATTTTATTGCAAGAACAGATGGGAATAAACTACCTGAAATATCAACATTGCAAGAGACCACAATAGCTCACTGGCAGCAAAACAAAGAAGTGGAGGAGACAAGTGGAAAAAGAACAAGAACAGAACATCAAGGTACAAATAACCTCCCTCAGTATGCCATAGTGACGGATTTGTGGGCAAGGCGTCTGGAGAATTGGAAGCAGTTCTCCTGAGCCACAGGCAGTTTTATCAAATTTGCATTTTCAGAGACTTGAGAATGTTGTTTCCTGATCCCTATGGATGCTGTGTTGGAATAGCTCCTCAGTTCAGCCAAGACATCAGGCACTCATTTGGCGGATTCAAACCTTCTGGAATTATTTGCCTTTCCTTCTTAAGTAGTATGTTTTATTTTTACCTCACTGGTAATTTTCAACATGTGGCAATGCAGCCCCAATAACGTCTAAATGGATCACTTAGTTTGCATTAAACAGTGCCACCAATGGAGTAGTCTATTAAGGCATGTTTCTTTTCCCTGAAGTTTCCGTATGTACTTCCAACAACAGTTTGAACACTACACATCATGAACGAAGGCTACAGTTGCCTGGGTTGTTGTTTTTATTATCATTTAATATTAAGACTTGCAGAATCTTTTCTTTTTGCTTTTGGGATAAAAAAAAATTATTGTTTCTTTCAATATCTTCAATATTACACCACAAGCATCATATCAAAATTAAAAATTTCAGCATTTGACTCTGCACAGTTTTGATACCTAGCAAGAAAACAAAGTTCTTCAGATGCTCAAAATATGCTGATTCCTAAGCATGAGCAGTAAGCCATATTGTCACGTTGTATTCATGTCTGTCTGGGGCTGGTTTTAGAAAAGAAGAATCTTCCTTTTTGAAAGTCTATCAGTTAACCATAATTTTCTGTATCAGCATGAAATATGAACAAATCACCACAGATTTGTTCACACTGCTAAAATTACACTGTTAACATTTCTCTTTCTAACAGCTACAATCAGAGGACTATCTAGCTGCTGGAATCCCTCTACATAGTCTACTAACCTTCAGTTAAAGCATTCTTTTTCTCTTACCCACCTCCCAAATACATAAAATGCCAATGTGAATCTAGCTAACACTTTATAGAAAGCAAGCCCTGATCTGTTCAATACTAACTCTCCTCATATCAGCAGGACCTATATTTGTACAGACACAATATGTAGTAACTTACTCATGAACGCATTTTTCCCCTCACTTACAGACATGAACAAAATGGAAGTTGCAGTTTGAATATATCCCACATTTTCATTTATGAACACAGGCTTAGATATAAAAGGGGAAGCTGTCTTGAGAGTATTCAACACATTTTACTGGTTATAATTTCTCTTGCAAACTATATTCTTGCCAGTGGGTACATTTAGCCATCAATCTTAGCACAGGATTCCTGCCGAATTGGGATCCGTAAATTTACATTTCTGACAATCATAAACAGGAAGTATTTAATTTAAGTACAATCACCTGATAAGTGGGGGGAGGGGGGGCCTGGGGAGGGAGGAAAACCATGTTTTATTAAAAATTTTAAAAGTACTGACCAGGGAAAATACACTGCTATCTACTGGTTTATGAATACATTTCCATCTCCTCCACTTTCCCTTTTTTCTGTGAACTTAAATTCAGGGTGGGAAGAGGTTGTTGATTTGCTTTTGTTTTTTAAATACAGAACTCAAACCATAAGAACAAACTGACATGTCTGTCTCACTTTTCAGCCTTGAAGGAAAAGGGGGGAGGGGGGGAGGTGACGATATTTGCCCCATACCTTGGCACAGTTTCTTGGACCAGAGTGATAATGTAAGCTCTTCATCCCATGCAGCATCCACAAATAACCTACTGAAGAAGGCGACTTGAATACTCACAAGGTCAGATACAGACCTGGTCCTTCGTGTTTATATAAACTCCTTCTGAGGAAAGATTCCCAAAGCGTGGGGAAATGGATGGAGAAAAGGTCTGATCAGCAGTGGGATAAAAATTAAATTAACAGTGACAAGAATGTCCAGAAGTCATTGTGGTGGCTGATGGTTCCCTACACCCACCACTTTAATTAAATAGCATATGCAACAAGTGCGTGTAAAAGAACACAAGAAATGGACCCTTGTTCCTTCCTAAAACTTCTGAGATGGCAGGAATCTAAAAGCTGCTCCTGCATAGGGAATTAAAATACATACATACATACATATATATGTATATATATACCCTATATATATATGTAGGTATGTATGTATTTGTAAAATTGTTACAAGCTTCCGCAACATATACCTAGGAATTTTGGGGGGAACGCCTTGTTCCTTGCTTTAGTTCATACCAGATTTCAAACATTCAAGAACTTTCATTTTAGGTTTTCTATGTGCTAGCTTCATTTTAACGGTATTTAGACCAAGCAAAATTTCGAAGGCTAATTAGCTATCTACAGCATTATATGAATGTTTGGTTTTTGCATTATCGATTTTGTAAGATAACTCTCAGTTATCTGGGTACTGTATTCATTCTATTACCTTTTACAGGATCTCTAAATTTCGGATGCAAAACTATGCATTATTTTTTAATGTTATCAGGATAAAACAAGGTTTTCAGTAAGTCTCATCATAAATTTAGTCATTTTGCTAAACAATTATTTCTAATTAAAAAACATCAACGCAAAAAAAAAATTCCCCTGGACAGCTCTTTGCAGGACCATTTGACACTACAAAGGGAGTACAGTGTTAACAGCACAGCCACAGAAACAGTGCAGAGGAGATTGCACAATGATACTCATGTCACTTTAATCAAACTCTAATTAATCGGATGGTTTTACATTCTAACATAGTTTTGCTAAAAACAGACATACCTAATTAGAACATGACTTGTTTATCCAGCAGCCTACAGTTTTGATTCTAAAAGTGATGTTCACAAAACAAATGTGCCCTGTAGCACGTGATTTACTTTGATATGAAAAACTTTCAAGAAAAAATGTTGCCATGTCAGCAATCAGATGGCTAAACAGAAATTAAAAAGGTGAGCTGATTACTTTGGCAGACCTAAATAGCCAATACTTGAAAATAAAGTCAAATTTTTCATATCATCTACAATTTCTAGTAGTTCAGGCTCCATGTGATAACTCACTATAGGTTGTTCCCTATTAAACATTGTCTCCATCCTTAATTGTGTATTCAGGGTCTAGCCCCACTGTTGAGCAATCTTGAAATAAGCCTGTTGGCTCTTACAGCATTCAAGCCTACCACACATGCAAGCTCACAGAAGAAACTTTGAAAGCAGAAGTCAAGGACACCCTTCTCATTTATTTTCTAAACCTTTTTCTTTTAACATATGTAGCAAAAAGGTTGTGACACAAAACAGTGCTAAACAGAAACCACTCAGCATTGTGAATAAGGGCTTTCCAAAGTTAAATACTTGCAACCCCCCTATTTTTTTTTCTATCCTGAACGTCCAGATTCAAAATACTGTGACTTAAAACCCCTRTATTACTGAGAGACCCAAGAAACAGCATTCCAGAAATTACAARGATATACCACCATTCTGCATATTATTTTTAATTATTTTGGGTCAGTCTGTATTACAAAGCTACCTTAGCAGACATAACCTAAATTGGATAAGACAGTCAAATTTTATGCTAATTGCCTGAGCAGAAGTCAAGCACATAATCTTCTTTTATAACATAGCACTTTGGCATCAATGGACAGGAACGTTTAGTGACAGGAAAATCATATATGCATCCACACATATGAGGTGCTGTGAGAAGTAAAACACTTGGCTAACGGGGCAAAGACTTGACATAGCCAGCACTCTGCTCTTCAGAAGCAAAACATAGTTTGGTTTATAATTAGCCTCAATTCAAAGTGAAGAGAAACACAGAGCTGGTTCAGAATGATTAGGTTTCAGTATAAGTCTTCTTCCATCTGCGGAAGCTACCAACTACATAGGATTAGCAGCAGATAAATGAAACTGGGAAATCAGCAGTAGAGGATATAAAAATTAACAAAAGAATGAGTATCTTCTACAGGATCTGTACTTTTAAGTAATAACAAGAAGATTGAAATAGCTAGCAATCAAGGCGAACATATTCAAAGCAGAGACTCATCAGAAGATCTTCTATGTAATATCTTCTATATAATAACATATGCTCTTACGTGACAAAACAAACAAAGAGGAATGAAGCACTGAATCAGAACTACAGAGTGTTAGTAATCYCTCTCATAAAATAAAATTCCATATTTGCAACAAAATGCAATGGAAGTAAAAGATTTTAAAAAATACAACTAAATAATAGAAACCAAAACAAAGTTCCCAAATAAGAAGTTTAGAGACCTTGTCAGAAATACTCCTGTGGATCTGTTTTCCATTAGTAATACAATGCATTGAAGAAATATATCCATGTAACGTATCATTTTGATGACACTAATCAAGAAATAAAAGCTGAAATAGGCATTTTATAAGGTAGAAATTTTACAACATTTCATAGCATTTTGATTTTTCATTCTAAATGTTTTTACTTTATTTTTCATGGTATCATACAAGCCTACAGCAGAACACTTCAACCGATCCAAAATAAATAAATTTTACTTTTGTGGAAAAATGTTTTAAAAATATCATTGTTTTAAAACAGAAAAGTTTTGATACTGTCGGCTTTCCATTAAGATATAAAATCACTTTCTCACCAAATACTTACAGCAATCAATATTATTCTAACCCATCAGACTGTTACCTCCGAGATGATTTCAACCAAACAATATACACTGTATTTTTATAAAATGTGGAAAAGATTGATTGTGTTTTCTTAACACTGGATAGTAACACTGTAGAATAAAGGGGGGAACTGATACATATAAAAATACATACATTCATATCAATGAAGAATTCTGCCTGCTGGTTCCCTTCTCAGAAACTAAAACTGCAAGATTCTTTACTAATTACGTAGACAACACACAGAGAACATCTCAAGGAAATAAAACTGTTGATTGCTTTAAACACATGTAACAGCTTCCAGCTACTCATGAGTTTGTAACTCCCTCCCACTTGCAACAAGAATTGGTGTAAACTTTGCTCTTTTTCAGCACTTATTCAGAATCTTTAGAATTAAGGTTGCAATCGATGTCTTTTTTTCTTACTCTGTATTTTCGTCCACTTCACCTTTACTGTGCTAATGCCTAAACACAAGCATTTCAAAAAGTATGAAAAGGTCAAGTTTTGAAAACAAAGATCTAAATAATACACTTCTAGATTCAAGAGTATTTCTTCAGAAAAGCCTTAGTACTAATACTAGGAGTTGGACTAGATGAACTCCAGAAGTCCCTTCCAAACTAAATTATTCTACAAATCTCTTTGTATCATTAGAAGATGAAGCAAGAGTGAGTACGGTTCACCTCTCCAATCTCTGTTTTGCTTGGACAAATGTACATTCCTCCATGGAATTGTTCTGATTTTACTGTAATCTACTTTAACTTCAGCTTAGAGCTGCCATTATTCCCACAAAAAATGTTTTAGACCTGTCCGAAGAGAGGCTTCTATTGTACAGCAACAAAACAATTTTGTGCCTTTTTTAGGATCTATTTTTCAACATTCTTTAAGACCTAAATTCTACTAATTTTTAAACAAGGATTGTCAGGTAAAATTTACCAAACTCAGTAGGTAGCACTGTGTTAGCTCATCCAAATGGCTGTATTCAGAAAGAACTGTGATGCTCTCTCGACTCCCACCAAAGTTAATGTGACTCTGCATGTAAACGCTTTGATTTTAGCTAACTCTTGCAAGATACTATTGAAGATCTGCTGATGGACCGGATGGTATTGCTGCTTGTCTGAATACACGTACAAGTTTTTCCACATTAAATTCACAAAATTGCCTCAACAAAGATTAAAGTAACTGCTATCAACATAAAACACTTTTCACCTAAGCTTGCATTTTTCCTGTAGATTTACTCAGGTCACGCTGTCTGTTTTTACTGATCACCACAATAAGGAGACAACAGTTGTTTTGCCCCCTTCTCAACTCAACTCTCTGACTCGTAGACAGATTAGAAATCAGATCAGCCAGAATTTGCAACAGTGACTTAGCCTCTTTGGACTAAAAATAAACAGCAGAGAGAGCGGCTGGAGGAAAAAATATCAATGACAGCCAGTTCCCATGTTCTCTATTTTACCACAGTAAGGAGAAGCAATATGTGAAGTTTACAGAGTTTATCTTCCCACAGTACATTTTCACCACAATTCCTGTAGCTCTAACTTTACAGGATCTTCGAAGAATACAAATATCTATGACAAAGACTATGAACCCCTCAATCTTGTAATAAAAAAATTATGTTAAGCAACAAAGTGAAATGCATAATCATGTAGCGTACTATGCATAGATATCTGTGTGAAACATTTACTATGAAAATTCAAGCTCTAACTGCTGCAGAAGGAAATCCACACRCAGCTCTGTGCTAAAATAATACTCTAAGTAGTAGCAGCATGATTGGATTTCTACAGGCATCTAAGGTCACACAGGTCTTGTGTCTCGTCTGTTGATCCCTCTGCCACTCCGACACCTGCACTGCACAGGCTCCCTACGCAGGAAGACTGGAGCAATCTCCTAACAATGTGCTCACTTGGAATCCACGACTGCAACATCCTGCAGTAGATAAATAGTCTGAATCCATCAGACCACAAACTTCCTGACATTCTCCAGAATGGGCAGCTTTTTTTCTCCAGAGCTCGGAGGTTTTGGTATTAATGTGAACAGAATGGAAAGCTGGAGTCTGCTACACAGAAACATCTAGTCAAATAAATACGTCATTAAGCTAACTAGCTACAGGATTGTCTAGCAGATGGATGACATCTTGGTTGCTAGTGGAACACTTTTCTATAGCCTTGTTTGAGGCAGACACATATGGCTCTCCAAAGTATTGATGCAAGCTCCCAGATGGACTAGATCATTGCTGACACCTTATTATAAACCCCAGAGATGAAAGAAGGGAGCACAATTTTTGAATCACAACACAAGACTCTGAAATAATCAGACTTGCTAAAAATCAAGTTTACAACAGAACTGTAACTTCTTTCTGTTGAAAGAAGCTACTTTTAACCAGGAACAGAAAATGGGGGAAAATGCTATACCAAGGATGATCAGAAGAGCTTTAAGGAAACTTAAAGACTGGAAGATCCTGAATCTAAATGAGTATCATCTCTAGATATATGGAGTTACAAGTATTGCAGATCTGAGGATGTAAAAATTATCTGCCATGCAGCTGTTACTGACACCAAAGAGCTTCCATCTGGAATTTCTTGACTGGTGTGGAAGGGGAAAGGAAAGAGGAGGAAGCCATTTAGACATTACAGATGCATGACTGCTCTGAAATGTCTGTATCCTAAAGCACTTGAAACAAAGGGAGAAACATCCTTAGCTATACAGTGACAGGAGTGACCGGAAGACTAGCGGAAGTATGTAGAAGGTAACAGAATCAGTTGCATACAGCATCTGTTTTTTTGTAGGGGTCAGGGACACCTGAGAACATGAAGTACGTGCGGGGACAAAGACATATTTTACATATAAGGGACAGAAACAGAAGAGGAAAAAAAAATTGCCTGACATTTTTACACTGTGAGAATCCTGTAGCATCCTATAACAAGTTTGCTCTTCTCCTTCACCCAAACACAAGATGGGTCAGAAACTCAAAATACCATGATGGTGACTTCTTAAAATATTTTCTCTACCATACCATGCAAACCATGAAAGTTAGATCTCTGAGACTGTTATAACTTTGTCACAAAACTTTTCAATTTAAAAAATGAATCAGCTCACTGACCCTGGGAATATGTTTGGATTTCTCTACATTCATCACTAAGGGAGATGTTTAAAATGCTAACATCTATTTACCTCCACTGCAGAGGCCATAAACTTAACAAGTATGCAAACATCTTGGAAGCGTGAGCTAAAAGTACAACAGCTAATATATCATAACTTGCTTGCCTCTTCATGTTCTAAAGGGACACTTGTGTTCTCAGTATCTTCAGCTCTACAGCCAGTTCAGGTTTTGAAATTAGAGCTGCTCCCAAGCTTTAATTCACATAACTTTTAAGGAGACTTCCTTAGGTAGTCTCTGTGACTACTTTACTGGGATGGTTCCTGTTCTCTGCAATCAGACAGTCCCTCAGGGAGACAAGTTCAGCTGGACAAAAACAGAAAAATAAGAATATCTCCCTTCCTTCTCAGAAACCTGAAGAACATATGCTCCAGTTCTTTCTGACCTCCTAAAAGATAAAGGCTTCAGGATATTCACAGAATCACAGAATCACAGAATCACTGAGGTTGGAAGGGACCTCTGGAGATCATCTAGTCCAACCCCCCTGCTCAAGCAGGGTCACCTAGAGCACATTGCACAGGATTGCATCCAGGCGCATTTTGAATATCTCCAGAGAAGGAGACTCCACAACCTCTCGGGGCAACCTGTTCCAGTGCTCTGTCACCCTCACAGTGAAAAAGTTTTTCCTCATGTTAAGATGGAAGCGTCTGTGTTTCAGTTTGTGCCCATTGCCTCGCGTCCTGTCGCTSGGCACCACTGAAAAGAGTCTGGCCCCATCCTCTCGACACCCTCCCTTCAGATACTTGTACACRTTGATAAGATCTCCTCTCAGCCTTCTCTTCTCCAAGCTAAACAGDCCMAGCTCTCTCAGCCTTTCCTCATCAGAGAGATGCTCCAGTCCCCTAATCATCTTTGTGGCCCTTYGCTGGACTTGCTCCAGTAGTGCCACATCCCTCTTGTACTGGGGAGCCCAGAACTGGACGCAGTACTCCAGATGTGGCCTCACCAGKGCTGAGGAGAGGGGGAGAATCACCTCCCTCGACCTGCTGGCAACACTCTTTCTGATGCAGCCCAGGATACCATTGGCCTTCTTGGCCACAAGGGCACATTGCTGCCTCATACTTAACTTGGTGTCCACCAGCACTCCCAGGTCCTTCTCAGCAGAGCTGCTTTCCGTAAGTATTCCTAAGCAAGACATAGGAAAAAGAGACTTGCAAACCTCTGTGGTCAGAGTTGACAAGACAAAGTATAAATTAAAGCCCCTAGGCAATGAAGGCTTTGGTTCTCCACCTGAGTTCCAGATTGAAAAGAAATAGGAAGAGAGATATTAATTGGCATCCATGAATGCATAATGAAACACAGCTCAGACTAGAACTAGCCAGTTTCTCAGCTGCAAGATAATTTTCATTACTATTATTGGGTTTTGTTTCAAAGCAGACAAAACCTAAAAATCTCTACATTTCCTATCAACTGAAGACTCCAGTTTTATAACTTCCCCATAGAACTGATTTTTATTTTTTTTTTTCAGTTTACTGGGAAGCGGATTGTCAGTTTCATTATCACCACAGGTCCCAAATTTGAGGTGGGTCCACAGGATTTCCTCAGTCTTGGTCTCTGCAGCAGACCTCTCATGCAAGCTGCCCAAGAAAAACATGTTCCTAGAAACAGTGTCCCTGGCCACAACATAGTATCCTTGGCAGCTTTGCTACATACCACGGACCCTGAAAACACCAGGCCTCTGGCCAAAACATGGTTCACCAGAATTCAAGGAGAGGTTGCATCTTAGTTTAGTTTCAGTTAAAGTCTGTCAAATCGAAGATACTTGCAATGAAACATCTCAAGTTCAATGAACTGACATTTCCTGACTACCTTATGTTACTGGAAAGTTTACAATTTGCTACATCTAAGACACCACTTGATGGCAGCATCATGAAAACTGATCAATAATAAGTGACACTGAGGAAAGCCAAGATAAATCAAGTACAGATATAAAACATGCAAGTTAAAGGTTATTACACATCTATATCAGGAGACTCTCATTCATAAAGAGAATGGTTTTAAATCTCTGTAACTTAATTTATGTTCTGAATGATGTTCCTATTCAGATGTAAAGTGACCTTTGATTGATTCATGCTACAGAGATATAAGGCTGTTTTATATTCAACATAGCATTCACACGCAAGTTTAACATACTTTAACATAAATGTCTTGCCTTGACACTTAAGCTGATTTGCTTTGGTGTCTCCATGTAGACATGATTAAAGGTTTTTATCTCCAACCTCTAACAATACCCAGAGGAAAACAGGGAATGGGAAAAGACACAGTCTGCTGCTGGTTGCATACTCAACTGAAGAAACAACTCAGCATCTCACAAGGTACCTTTAGCATATCTTACACACCTAAATCCTACTGTACAGCAGACCAATCTGCACAGATTACTAGAGTTTTCTGCTTTAGAAACTTCACATCATTTCTCTAAAAGGCAGTAAAGATCAATAGAACAAAATAGTGTTTTTTACTTACAAGTGTGAGTTAGAATCCTAATCTCTGTACCCATTGCAGGTGACTTCCTCCTGCAGCTAAAGAGATTGGTATCTCCCAAATCCTTGGTACATTAATCTCTGCATTAAAAAGTGATAATACCATTGTTATCAAACTAATAAGGCATTACAAGAATAAAGATATTTGTAAATTGCTTTGATGAGGAAGCACTGCCATAAGGTGCTAAGTAGAGTAGGTCAGATAAAGCACACATTTGACAAACATTGGCAGTATTTCTGTTCATCAACAGATGGCAAGTTTTTTTAATTATTATAAGCTATGTGAAAGTATGCATCAAATAATACCTGTATGCAACATAATACAAGCAGTTTTGATTGGACAGATGAATCACATGTTATGCTTCTCAAATAAATGAAGATAACTCATATTTAAGACATTTTAAGCGAAAATTTAACATAACTGCAAAAAGTTAATCTCAACTGTGCTGTTTCTAGAAACCTGTTAGGAGATTATTAAAACAGAGGAAAGGGAAAAGGCCACAAACGTAGCCAACATCTGTGTTGGAAATGTTTACAGAACCCCCTGCTCATCCCCTTGCTTTCCACTACCCATACAAGTTTTGTGAGGAATTATAATTAACACAAACCCTTTGTAAAACAAAACATCTACACATCAGCTACACTGGTCCACAGTCTATTAGTCTGCCCAAAGTTTAGGTTTTATATTACTAGGTACAATCTTTAATTTAGGAGTCTTAAAATACTTTGTATCTTATCTAACATATTTTACAAACATTCAATTTCATTTTGCTTAAGGCTAGTTAAGCAAAACCTACAAAATCAGTTAAGATGAAATTATAAAAGAACACATAGCAATTTGGTGTTTCATAATAGATGTCAGTCCAACAGCTATAGAGACCAAATGAGGTACTTTATAAATATTCCTCACATCATCCTCTCTCCCACACCTCCTCAACTCTGACCAAAAGGGCAGAAGCCAAGCAAATCGCTTTTGATATATGAAAAGCCCAAGCAAACAACGATGAATGTCCAGCTGAAATTCTGCATATAGAGGCCAAAATACAAAATTAGCATTACTTGACCCAATAACTAGCATTTAAGCAAGAGCAGAAAATGAGGCAGTACCATTTATATCCAATAGTTAAAAAAAACCCACTTCTTAATTTAGGCAATTGCATATAGCACATCTCTACTAGACAGGATTAACAAATTCGTATTAATTCTTGCTCCATGTGTCATTAACACCTAATGAAACGTTCAAAGGTGTTTACAAGCCCAAAGTAATAATGGATCATTCTTAATTAACACACAGTAAAAATTTCATGAAAGCCTCAGTGGAAGAAAAGAGTTGCTAAAAAGATGCTTCATATCTCAGTCACAGACTGCCCCCTCCTTTCCCTCTATGAAATGGAGAACAAGTAGGTTACAGGTGTGAGAAGTCAAAATAATAGGCACAGTTATGCAACATAAAAAGGCAATTAAAAAAAGAATCACACATTTCCCTTCTAATATTCTATGGAACCGAGAAGAGTAGAAGTCATGTTTAAAAAATAGAGTACCATTAGAACATGCTTAGAACTGGAAGCTGAAAATGAAAGACGGGTAGCCTTGTACTGGCATATACTGGATGTCACTAGACAGATGAGACAACTCCTATTTTAGAATTCTGAATAAAATCAGAATTTCTCCAGAAGAAAACACTGTTTTTCCAGTGTTCTCTGAATATGGATGAAATTTCAGATTTTACTTTATTAAGCATTAATATTCTTTCTAATAGAAATTCTGACAATTTCATATAGTGCTCTAAAATCATGACAGAAAATATTCAGAGACCAAGGATTACAACACAACCATTAAAATGCCAATATATTTATCATCCAAACATTTTTAACAGCCGATCTTCCCTAAAAGCCATCACACCTTCTACAATTTCAGAATATATAGAGAGATTACAGTCAAAATGATATACTGAATACCAAAAAAAAGAGAAGAAAATCTCTGAAGTTGTGCTTTATAGGCAATAGTAAGTTCAGTATTGTGACTATATTTTTTAAGATGCAGACTTAGGCCTGTGTAACAAGACACACTTGTATTATTAGTCTTCATTTTTAACAAAAAGAGTATCAAACTTTGCCTAGCAAGGAAGAAAACAAGAGTACTAGGAGGTACAAAGACAATGAAATTCCTATAGACACTTTGTTAACACACTCCATTCTGATGTGCAGCATCTTACCAGTGCGTCTTTTCCTACGGGACACTGTCCTGCCTTTTAGAACGAAACATATGCTAGTTTGAAAACCTGGGTACAACGTCCACCACTCTCAGACCATCAAACTTTTTTCCCTTGTCCTATAGCCAGCTAGGAATCTGTGTCACCACAGATCAGACTTTGTAATACCTTACTCAAAGGTCCCTATACCACTGTCAAAATACTCTACACACTCATCTCTTTTTCCATGGGTGCATTCTGGAAGAGAAGACTTTAATACTTCCATGTATTACAGCATCTTAGCAAAACCGAACAAGAGCATCTGAATGAAATTAAATTTAGTCCTATCCAAAAGCAGACGTCAAGTACATGCTGTTACTCTAGTGAGTAAATTTCCTCGTAAGAGGAACAGCTCTCCAAAACCGCAAAACACATGACTGAAACATTTACTGAAAAGCAAGTAACATGCACACAGGTTTCTGAATTTAGTCATAAAACATGCAAATAGCAAAGTAGCTCCTATTAGAACTGAAATAATTATTTTGGATGAAAAAAATTTTTTTTCAATGATGCCCATCAACTAGATGCCTACTAACAAATTTGTCTAGATAGGACCAATGCTTTTGGCTGGGTAGGAAAGAGGCTAAAACCTGGAAAAACACTGAAAATATTCAAATGTTTCAAAGGTTTGAAATAATGTTCAGTTCAGAATATAGTTAAATTTGATGGGTTAATCAGTTTCAACCTTTAAGACTAAACATTTAATTCAACTCTATGACTTATTATTTAAACAGCTGTTTAGCCAGCCATCAGACCAGAAAGTCTATTACAACTATATTTCTTCTTATCACATAGCAAAACCTAAGCACAGTTGCATCAGGCAGAGCCACACCACAGGTTTACATTGTGTACCAGCATTCCTGCAGCAGTAGTTTATATATCCCTGCAGTGTAACTTCAGCAGTTTATCTGTGTGGATGCTGGCAAGCACTGACTTGCAATGTCCCCAGAACTGTCTGACAAAATTTTTAAATGTTTTTCTGTTTTAGTAAACAATAAAACATAAAATCACTACCACTTCCAATCCTCTTCTGGCACCCTCCTCAAAAACAAAGCCCCCTAACTCATAAACTCCTTCTACAATAAAACTATTTTGCCATAAGAACACAGCTACGTCAATTTTGTATGTCCAAACTCTTGGGCCTGTCAAGTTTTCAAAATCCAGTGGGAAGGATTTCTGATCAGTGTATCTGCAAAATGCAGTCATCAAAAATAAATAATGGGTATGGATGCGCTGGTTTCCCAGACCTCTCCCTACTGCACGCACTTCCAACCCCCAACTTCTTTGCTGTTTTTCATGCGGATTTGTGCCAGACATTCGGCATCCTCATTAAGTGGTGTCTGGCAACCTGCCTAAGTTTTAGTGGGTTCTGGGAATGCCAATATATTAACCAGAGGACTTTTTGCATACCCTAAAGAGATTTTATTCTAGAAAAGTCAACCATTTGGCACAAAGAAAGCTTACTTCAAATCTAGGAAAGCTTTCCATTGGCAATAAAAAGAGAAATTACATTTAGGTTCTTCTTAATTTCTCTGTCTCCTCTCTGAAAGAGAAGTTTGATGGAAAGCAAGAGCCTCCAAATACAGTTTAAAAGGTCAGGGTGCTGTTTTTCATAAGGGTTTAGAGAAAAGAAAGGCAGATGCAGACAACACAGACACGGCACAATATCAAGAAAAAGACTCATTTTCACTCCCTTGTTTCTTGTGACTGAAATAATCTTAATCAGGAAGATTAAATTTACCTGCTATTATTTTGAGTGATAATGAAAGGTAATATGGGTATTTGCAAATTTCCATTGCTTAACTAAACACCACAATAACAAAAAATGTTTAGTAAAATGTACCTACATTTAGCATATTCCAAATATGTAAAATCAAAGCATATGCTACCAAAATGCATATATTAAATAAATACAAATGATGAATACAGAGACATTTCACCAGCATGAAGTACAGGAAACACTGTAATGTTGTGAGCACTCTTTATTAATCTGCAAGCATTCTTTCTACTGCATTCCCCTTATACCTACTATTACTCAAAAGACAATCTCAGAAGAAAGCAAATAAAACTCCTCTCTAACATTTCTTATATTTCTTATATTTCTCTTTCAAATACAAAGTTTGAAAGGATGCATTAACAGGTCAACAGCTTTCTTTCAGTGGAATATTCTGTCTGTGCAACACATGGAGAAAGGTAAAGGACAGTGGGCAAATGTATCACTGTTTTGTTCTCACAGACAGTTTCTGCAGACTTACAAACCTAAAGAATCCCACTAATGTCAAGGAGGTCTTCAGCTAATTAAGTACTCTGCAGTCTTTTAGATATCACTATCCATTATTAAAAAGAATTTGCTTTAAACTGACAGTCAATTACTTCAAAATTACCATTTTGATTTGTGCAAAACTTTGCTGATTTCCCAATATAGCAGTTTCAAAATATCATCATCCCTTTCTAATGACTAATTAACAACACAGACTTAACAAGAAGAAATCAATTAAAATCAACTCAATTTAAATGTTTTAGTGTACATATTAGAAGTACATAAGATCATGTTCGGTGAGAAAGAAATTTTTAGCTATCTATGCTGCCTTCGCTTAGATATCAACCTTCTAAGCAAGAAGGCTATTCTTAAAAATAGCTGTCAACTGAGAAAAGAAAATGTATATGCATGAATCATTTGACTACAGGGCTAGATTCCCAGCAACTGATGCACCACTGTTCTGGCTTCAGTGCCTTTAACAAGCAGCTGATACTAGCTTAGTGCCATTGAAGAATTTCATGGTTACCACAGAACCAATCTGCAGCAAAACTGGGTTTACATCTCCTGGAAGTATCTGTGCTCCCTAAATGGCAATTCATGTGCAAGGAGCTGTTTTGAACTATTAGAAAAACTACAGATGGAACAAAAATGTTCCTAGGCCATGCATAAGTTAAATGCAGCTATGCTTCCTGATCATACAAAAAGCTGATATGCAAGCAGGCACTTTTTAACAGTTCATTTCTCTTAGAGGTTTTATTGAATTAAATTATTTTCAAGATACCGATTATGTTAATAATAATTTACTTCTTTCTGGCACATCATATCCTGAAGGTATTCCAAATTATTTCAGACAGCATCACTTAAATGCAACCAGTTATTGGTAGAAGGGCAGGAGCAGCTAGACAGAATACTCTAGGGCAGCTGTGAAAGAGAAAATAACTACATTCTGGTCAAGAAAACCAGGGAGAAAACTTCTCCACAAAAATAAACAACATGGTATCTTTAGTGCACAGAAAACTACATCATCTCTTCTCTTCGGGTCCCACCTTAAAGGTCCTATGCAGAGAAAACAGCATTTTATCTACTTCAAAACGATGAAGGACAAGTTAGTTCTGAAGTATTACGTTATACTATTGTTCAATAGTTTTAATGTTCCCAAACTTAAGACAACTGTGCCTCAATCTTGCATCCCCATATCTTCCTACTTCTACAAGTGTTCTTATAACAAGTCTAAGACACTGAAGACTGAACTCAAAACTTCATCAATCAAACGCTGCCTGTAATGTTTCAATTAACACAAACCAATGGTCTGAAATACACTGTCTCACATTGTTAACTCATTCTGTGTTGCACATTTATCATCATTTAGGCCTGCATGGGCRTCTTAATTTACTGGAGAATACTAAGATGTGTCATATGTGCACAACAATGATCTTCACACAAATAAGAGTCAGAATTAAATATACTGCTATAAACCCAATACATAAAAAAAAATTCCATTTCTAGACGTAACTGCGTATATTCGACACATTCCAAGTTAAGTTCGCCTCACTGGTTGCTTTATATGCATCACAGTAACTTAATACCTGGTGCTAAAACACCAGTGCAGATATAGACATTCAGAGCACCATCACCATTCCAGCTAACAGGGACGCAGGGATGTTGATTCAACTACTTCCTACCAGTGCACTGTTCTTCCAGGAAAACCTCCCGCTCTATTTACAGTCATGAAGCCATAATATTTATATTCTCATTAGTGGAACCACACACGTGTGCACCACACGCACAGTTATTCAGCTCTACTCAACAGTGCATCAAACATTATTTAAATGCTTCTGCATTGTTGTGAGGAGTAGGTTTCTTAAAACATTACTCTAGAAAAGAACTTGGAAGGCAGAACAAAAATTCTGTCTAACAAACAATACTCAGGGGTTGAAGGATGAAAGGCAAAAGATACTTTCCAGAAAGGAACATCGCTGTACTTACACAGCATCTAATTTCTTACCTCATTTGTGCCTACCAGTAACTGCCTCCTGGGCTTTCTTATTGGCAAAAACTCTCTCCCTTTTTGGCTAGCCTCAGAGGTAAGGTGCTGAGTACATTTTAGTCTTCATATTATGTGGTGCACCTTTCTTTTCCACAAACGTTTTAACGCAAGAGGTTTTTTTGTCTGTTCACGAGAACAGATACTTAACAGCCTTCCTTCCTGACAAGAAGTTACCTATGTTCTAAATTAATAAACTTTTATAACACCAAACACCATTTCTAGTACCACACAAAATTATTCATAGGATTTCTATTCTCTTGCACAACCATTGTTTGCTACTCATAAAAAGCCCTGAACAGTAAAGGAAAAAAAATCCCACTAGAACTTTACCATTCTAGTTGCTCCTTTAGGATCTCATAACATAAAGAAGTCAGTTTTGGATTTTGCCTATTTCCTATCTATTCAATAGAGAACTTATATATACAATGGTGTATTTGTCTCTTTAGCAAGTATCAGATTATAACCTACATATAAGTGCCTACCCACTTACATGATGGAAAAACTAGCATACAATTCAGGAAATTTGAGATGTATATATTCAACGCAAACAGTGTAGGCAGACAAGAGAGAGAGACAGGCACTGCTAAACTTCTAATAAACTTTTTTTTAAAAAAAGAACTTTGTTAAATATAGGTCATTTTTGTGTGAACCCTGCAGCTACGTTGCTTCTTTTCCTTTCTGCAAAACTTATCTGCTTGGATCTGAGTGAACAGTTCCTTTTAAAAGACGCAGACATCTCTGTTACAATCTCTCCTGTGGGGCAGCACGGGATTAAATAACAGGCCGGTGGCAGCAGTATTACCCTCCCGAGCCAGACAAAACTGAGGCGAGGTAAGCGCCCCTCTGCAACTGGAAGCGCTTATTCGGGAGATCCCCGGCGGGACGGGACGGGACAGGACGGGACCCCTGTGCCCCGGCGCGCCCGCCCCCGCGGCAGCCCGCGGAGCCGCCCGCTACCAGCCGTCGGCCGGGCGAGGCGGCAGCGGCG
>NW_020448296.1:32169-79810 GCF_003343035.1 Apteryx rowi
AACGCGGCCGCCCGGACGGGTCCCCCCGAGACTCGCAGCCCTGAACTTGGGCCTCGCCGCACTTTGCGCGGCACTTTGCGCGGCGGCGGCGGCACTCACCTCCCGCGGCGCGCCTCGGCGCGGCGCCGGCCTCCTCCTGCGGCGGGGCGGACGGGGCGCCCGGGCGCCTCCGCCGCTCTGTCCCCGGCAGCCTGTGTGCGCGCGCTGAGGCTGCGTCTGCCTCCAACTCATCCCCGGCCTCCCGCCTCCTCCCCCGCTCCGCTGGCTGCCGCCTGTCTGCGGCGCGTCTGGCTGGGGCGGCCGGCGCGGGGCCGCCGGCGAGGGCGGGCGGAGGCGGCGGCGGCGGCGGCGGGGGGGGGAGGGAGGGAGCGAGCGGGGGAGGGGCGGCCGCGCTCCCTCCCTCCCTCCCTCCCTCCCTCTCTGCCTCCCTGCGCGGCGCGGATCCGCAGCCCACACTGACACCTGCTGGGCCGCGTGTGCCAGGCGGCACCGACCGCGCGAGAGGGAGGCCCGGCGCCTCTGGTGTCCCATGCAGAAGGAGAAATTTTTTGACATTCCAAAAAAATGCTGCCAGACAGGAAAACCCAGTTCTAGGCATGAACCCAATGGAGGATTTTGCCCTGCCTTTGAGAACTGAACCTGTGTTCACTTGCAAACACTGTCCATTTGGATGTAGTAACACAGTGCTGTATAATAAAGCAGCCAAGCTTTCCCTTGTCACCCTCTGGGATATAGGGCTGCTGTATGGATCTTCCGTGAAATGACCAGCTTATCTCAGCCCTGTCCACGCGAGGTGGGAACAAGTTTAACACGGCAAAAGGAAGATGCAAGTCCGGCTGAAGGAGGCTGGGACGCAGCAGGGCTTCTCAGTTCTGGGTGCCAGAACAACAGGCACTCTCTATGCCTACAAGGCACAACGCTTAAAAGGCACCAGAATGACTGTGGGAAAAGCTGATGAACACAACATCCACACCAGCATTACACAGAAGCGATACAACGCAGTACAAGATAGCAACAGTTACATACTCATGGGCCACCTTGGGAAGATCTTGAAGATGACAGCTTGTGGTCTGAGCTGTGGGTCACTGGCTGTGACAGAAAATGGCGAACCAGTGGGTGAATTCCAGGACAGATAGTTAGATCAGGAGCTAAAGATTATTTTAGCAAACATATTTTGGATGAATCAGCCATGAGCCAGAGAAGTTTCAAACAAGATGGGAAAAAAGGGCTTCCAAAAATCAAGAGGATAGACCGGGTCTACTTGTCCTGAAAGTTCCAAATGTATAAAAAGGGCACAGTATTACTAATCACCCCAATAGACTATAATCTCCTTTTACTGACTCAAATTGGGAAAACCTGGCTTTCAAGTTTGCTCTATATTTGGCAGTCAAGAATTAAGTAATCTGTTTCCAAGAACTTCATACCAAATGAATTTGACATGCTTCAGCCCTGTTCTCCTCAATGACACTTCAAGGAAAACAAAAGTCATTCACTTCAAAGAGTCTTGCCATGTGCAAACTACTATCCTTAACCCAAGGAAAACTGTGCAAAGCATAGCAAATCACCTATCAAGTAACAAATTATCTCTATACAATATCTCTAGAGAAGAAAGATTTGCCTCTAGAAGGGAAAGATATGGGAAAAGATGAAGTAGACTACTTCTGTTTACTTTTACACAGAAAGCTAATCTTTTATTGTGATAACACCACAATGAATGTCTGCTCTTCCCTGAAACTACTTCTGGCACATATGGTCCCATATAAACTGGCATAATCTATTACAAGTTCAGTAGTGGACAATATTACACTCTTAGATATAACCCTCCATGTTTTTGGAGGTGCTGCTCTTTTTTTTGTTAATGTTGGTTTGAAGGGATTTGTGCCATTTGTTCATAATGCCAAATACCTGTCAGACCTGAATCCTCAAAAGTTGGTTGAGCAGGTTAAAGAATTACTAGTTTAGCTACTGCCAGAAATATATTTCGTTTACTTATATAACTCCTTACAGCTAACAAACATGCACAGTATTGTTATGTTTCCTCATATTTTCAAGTTTTCTTTTTCTAACTTCTGACAGACATCAAAAGGTCAATAAATTTTCCCAAAGTTTATTCATTTCCCATTTAATACCATAGTTTTATGCTATTAAATTAGTTAAGTTTTCATGCCATCTTCAGAGATTTTAACCAAACYATCATCTAATTCTGACTCCAAGATTTATGCACTTCGAAGTTTATAGAGAATTATAATGGCAGCCATTTGGAATATTAGGGCACGTAGAAAGAAGAGAGAAAAAAAAACATTAAAATACATAGACTCATACACAGTCCTATATATATTCATCTATGCCAGGAAAGTGAAACAAAGATAACAATACTTAGTACTGCCGTACCCTAGTTCGTATCTGAGATATCCCTAGAAGATACAATCTGAAACCTGACTCACTGGAACCCACCAAAGGACAACAGTTCCTCACAGATATAAATTCCTTGCCTGTTAATCATTGAAATTATCACTTACTATTTCTGTTCAGTATCTGGATGGAGTACAGCTCCACTTAAATGTGTCTAAAGAATGCCAGCATTTCTAAAGTTTAAAGAGGAAGAGTCTAAGAGAAGTGTTAACATTTATCTCCTGATAAAGTTATGAATCACAGGAGATCCTGGAACAGTGTAGATGTTTCACTCTAAAGAGAATCCCAGGGAAAGTTTGGGTACATATTAAGAGACTATCTTAAAAGTGTCTTTTCAGTGAAAACAATACTCGTGATAATGGGTTTTCCTACCTACAAGGTTGTACAGGCATCCTGACAGTTTGTTTCCTGGACAAACAAGTGAAAACCCTTAGAACTGAGCTAAAGGCATAGGTAGAGCTGTATATGATTTTCTTTCTTTTCTGTACCCTCATGTCTAAACCTAGTAACAATGTAGTTAATATTTGGATTGTTGGGGGTGGGGGTTTAATTTATTTATTACTGTTATTTTTACTACTTTATCATTTATCTGGTAGTAAGAGTGACTCAGTGTTACCAGTGGACAACGTGGCACTGCATTCCTAAGGCTACAACAGGAGCAATCAGTCATCCGTGCCATGTCCAGAACCTCAGTGCAAAGAGCCAAGGCCCCTGGGAGGCAGCAGAACTGGTCCACCACAAAGCTGCACAGCCTCACCTGGGAGGGTGGCGGTGTGCAGGAACATCTTCCCATGTTAAAGAGGACCTTCTTGGCAAAGCACTTGGACAGGGGATGACTACCAGAATCTATACGCTCTGTACTGAGTCTATTAACAAAGACTTGGACCAATCTTACTATTAGATATTGTAACAGACACACAAGCTGGTGAAGCACATGGTCAGGGTGTCCATACATATCATTGATAGGGTCCCTTATCTGGACTTGCTACTGATCCTGACACTTATCTCTTTCCTCCTACTCTTGCAGTCTACAGGATGTGCCATGTGTCTAGGAATAAAGCCAGTGAGGAAAGTAAGTATTTGAATAATTAAACTAAGAGGAACAAATTTGAATCCAGGGATACAACGGCTGTCGGTTTTGGTTACTGGTGACTCCCCTTGTTTCCCACTAGGAAGCCACAAATCAGTGTATTCCAAGCATTACTGACTCCTATTATCTCTAACACTGAGAGAACAAGGAAGATCAAATTAAAAACATTCAAACTGCAGTAAGAACATAGCTAAATAACATATGGGAAAATGTAATAAGCCAGTTTTACTAAACTACAAGTAAAAGCATACTACAAATAAAGCACCTAAAACTAGCTAGAAGAACATTCTATAAGTTCCCCCCCCCCTTTTTTTTAAACACCCCACAGGTCATACAGATTAATCTCCCTGTTGTCCACTACGAGCAGGCAAGCTGCTCACAATTGCAACCTGATGCTGTTTTGCAAAAAAAGACTGCATCCTGAATGGCCCCCTGTAATATATAGGGGCAGAAAAATCTCCATTATGATAACTTCCAAAAGACATCACTCAGTCAAGCCCCTGGGCTTTCTTCACAGCAGAAGACAGTGAGAGCAGAAATGACAGCAGAGAAAGAAGCAACAATTCTCTCTCCCTATGCCAGGAAGTTATATTTTTTTTCTTGGATGATTCCTTTCAAGAGTCTAACCAAGGACAGTGGAAGCTATGAGCAGCAAGTCAGGGAAGAAAATTTCTGTATCAGGATATTTTTTTGGCAAGAAAGCAAATCTCTTCAAAATTATAAAAATCAGTAATATACAAAAAACAAACTTGCCAAAACATTTTTGGTCATTGCAAAGGAAAAAGGGATGTAAAATATTTTAATAAAGGATGCTGAAATTTTGCAAAGTGGCTCAAGGTCTTAACGATGCAAATTCTAATGTCGGAATCTCTCTCTCACCTTTCTGAAGCGTTCCTGTTTCCACCTGCTGCCATTTTCCATATTAGCACTTGCTGAGATTTTTCCTTGTCTGATGACTGCAAACTTTCTAGCACTGTAAATGGCTAAAGCCCCCAAAACTTTCAGTCTTAGAGGGATGGAGAACTATGCCTGCAAAGAGCTTCAGAGTGGGAACAAGGCCTTAGCTTGCACCCTGATGTCAAAAGCAGATTTATGCAGCTGGACTCGTGCGGTCCCTTGACCTCACGGGCTTCTAGAATCCAGACTTTATTTTCAACAGTGTGTTAGACTGGTATGCAATTATGTCGTCCTAATGACTGTGGCTTCACACTGAAAATCACCACTCTGTGTGCCTTATTAAATAGGTAATAGGTATTAAAGCAGCGACAAGGAAAAAGAAAATGTATGTAAGGTTATAAGAAGATCAGTACAAGAAAAATTACTTAAAACATTTTGCTGTTGTACAAAAATTCTCTGTTTGCTCTAGTCATTCACTAAAATTATACTGTCTAGAATGTTGTTTATGTGTGTGCACGCACATACACACACACACACACACACACTCATTCTGCACTGTGTTGTTCATCCACCAGTTCCACCTGCATCCCTGCAGACCTCTCCACTAGATGTCAATCTCAGTTTTAGATAACCACAAAAATCTGTAAGAGATGTTTTGGTTCTCGTCCTATTGGGCATAACTAAAAAAAGGTTTTCACAATAAGTAAAATGCAGTGTGAGACTGTAAACTTAGTGAGTACTCTGTGAATATCTGGATTGCATCCTCAGGTTTTAACAATGAGCTAACATTACAGAGCATAGATTTCTTTGTTTTAAAAAGACTTTAGACAATAAAAAGTCTTGGAAAGGACATGATTAGACAAAGCAACATAGAGAAGGCAATCAGCTGAGTCCGGAGTAGAACTCTTCCAGAGTCAGCTATTGTACACAGTGATGTAAGAGCTTGGAAGAGGCATGGCAGTGATCTCAGTTGGACATACATTCTCTTGTTGAAATTTCAAAAACCGTCCTTTTCGTCACGGTGACATTTCTAAAGACAACACCAAAACACCACTGAACTTAGAGCCTGCAAAAAACAATGGATGAAAAGTTTTGGCAACTGTTTTTGTCTGAGAATTTACACAGGAGTGGTACACAACTAGTAGAGTACAGAGAGGCCCCAAGGCTCTTCAAGCCACAACAGCAGTAAGCCCTTTAACCCTTTTTGCTAAAAGAAAGTTTAATCCAAAAAAGAACTCCACTAGGAATGAGTGTAGATTAAGTTGCCAGTTCTATCCTTAGCTTCTGACAAGTCAGCCAAAGAAGCTATGATGGGGAAACCAGGCTGCAAGGAACCAAGAGAAATGGACTGGAATCAGATCATATCGTATAAACTACCTAATACATATGCTACCATAATAAAGACAGAGATTTTATTCCCTGTTAAGATGAGCTGGATGACTGAACAGCAGTAAAAAAGAGGATTTCTGTATCAACATGTTATTATATAGAGTCAATATTGTATGCAGCAATTTGATAATACTTGATCATCAAATAAGAAATATTAAATACTTGTCTTAAGCTGGCTATCCTTCTCTATAAAAGAGCCTCAAATCAATTATCTTGGAGTTAGTAGATCCTTGTAAATGTACCAAACATCTTATGAGGCAGCATAGATTGAAAGAATGGAATCCTAACCTGAAATGGAGTTTTTCCTTTTGACAGCATTGCTTTAAAATAAAAAATTGTGCTGCATTAACGCAAAGTGATTAATTTAAAAGGAGTCCAAAAATTAAAACAGGGAGAAAAAGAGTAGTCATAGTGAGTAGACAATGGAAACTTTCAGAGCTCTTCACTTTATTCTTGGGGAGTCGAAGGGCAGAACTAGAAGAAATTTATTGCAATGTAGTGTTCTTAAAATGAAGGAAATTATATTTTAAAATTTAAGCATTGACAAGGTGCTCTGTACTGTACTAGGGACAATGAAGATGATCTTTATCTTAAAAAATGAGGGTGTTTTTGAGGAAGTATATTAAGTAGAAAGATGAAAAAATTCTCTGAAGCCCTAAGGAGGGAGAACAGAATAGCTTTTAAAAACATGTGGATGTGTCAAGTCTTTGGGAAGGATTTGAAAGCCCGGAGCATGATCAGCTGAATAGGAATGACAATATTAGTGAACAGAAAAGACAAAGGCTCACAGACTGTAATATTGATTCTCCCATTACAAATAAGTGTAAAAGACGATACTCTTACTGATATTCAGTTCTGTCACGCATCCTTTTCATATGACTTCCCTCTTTTCCTATAAGGGCATCCAAAGTTTTTGGGTCATGGCTACATTTCAGTACAAGATGGGCATAGCTTTCTTTACGAAATACATTTTCTATTGAGGGTGTGTGTGTGTGTGTGTGTGTGTGTGTGTGTAAAACGAGCCCGATCTTGATCCTGCTAAAGTCAGTGGGATTTCTGACATGGACCTCAAAAGAGTTAGGATCCTGTCCAACAATGTTTGGCAATTCTTTCATTTAAAAGTGCTTTGCAAGCTAATTACTTCCTCCACAAGTAACATAAAATGCTACAGTAGAATTGGTGGCTGAGAAAGTAATTATGACTAGGGTTTTGGAGAGGAAGGGGAATTTGGTAATACTTTAAAAATCAAAATTTGTAAAATAACAAGAATTCTTAACTCCTCTTACACAAGTATTAACTGTAATTTAATTACATCTTATTTTCTTCTCATACTACTCAATAATTACAATGAAATCATAATAGTCAAAAAATGTCTTCATGACCAGATGACATTTACATTTCTGGCTGGGGCACTGTAACACTGTACTCCTTCATAGTATCACGGTAATGTGCCTGGATATGTAATTACACTGAGAGGTCTGTACACTGTTGAGCTACTGGTGTTACATCTTGAATAGAAAGTAATTTCAGGCATTTGGGGGACTGTTTTAATCCCCAAGTTTAATGTCAGAGATCTATAAATATCAAATTAAAGCTTATAAAACACATTAATTCTTTGAACACTAATACAGAGAGGCACATGGAAATAGTCATAGTAGTTTAAGTTTGCATGTGCTTATATATTTTCAGAGTATTCAAATTTACATACTAAATGAGATCAAAGCCTAATTCATAGCAAAGGCAATAGCTGCTTTGTGGCCCAGTAGACACAGCACTRTAGAATAAATCAGGAGAGATCAGATCAGTTCATGATGCTGACTCTTCTTATAGTACATCCTTAAGGCAAATCACATTTCTTCTATGACTTGGATTCTCTGTCTCTGCCATGGAAATATTAAGGTTTATCCTCCAACACACATCAATCTGAGGATCAGAAATGAAAATCAAAATATATTTGTGATTTTTTTTTTTAATAAAAAAGAATCTTATATAATCTTTCACATAGCAGAGACCTTTTTTTTTTTTGCAAAGCAGAAAATAGGATGTTTGTTTGTAAATTTGTTGTAAATGCATCAGAGTATATCCTGTGTATTAATTCACATGCTAAATTACTAAAGCTGTGTCCAAAATGCCTTAATGCTATGAGAGGATTTTGAAATAACATTTTATCATCATTATTATTTTGCATACTGGGGGGCTTTTTTCCTGCCTGCTTTGTAAAGTAGAGAAATGAATGTGAAAGTCCTGAAAGATGTGGAAGTTACTATACATCTTTCCTTTTATTGTAGTAGTGCTGTCAACATTTAAGCAAACTAGTCAATTTGGTATTTGAAATATTTGTTAGCCAGGGAATCATTTCAGAATTCTGGTTCCCAATTTTTTGGAATTTTTTGAAGATCTGAAGGTTTTACTACAAAGGAAAACAATTAAAATGAAAGCGCATAGGTTGGATAGATTCCACTACTCTAATCACATATATTGTCATATGAATAGCAGCCAGGTCTCTTCCATGTCTAAGAAACAACTTTCAGTCACCTTCAGGCATCACAGGCTAACACCGCCCACTGCATCAGATACCCGTATTGTCTGCAATGAGAGGCACATACAACCTGCTGTTGACTACACATCTGGTTTGCTTCATTTGCTGCTGTGACCAAAAGCATTTTTCACGTCTGAAAAAATGTGTTTCTACTTTTGCTTACAGAAGTCCATCGCATTATTACTCTCAAACTGACTGCTCCCAAAGGGATTTTAGGGAGTCTTTGCTCTTTAAATGTTAAAGGTTACCTCAGTGACCCTTTTACCCTCCCTGCTGCTTTTGTAGGTCATCTGTAACATTTTTAATATTGAATAATCTACATAGTGTACAGCTGTTTAGTGCCCTTCATGAAAGGCTCTCAAAGCATTTTGCTGACACTAACCAGTTCGCACTTACCAACTCAAACATACACAAGCATTATTCCTATTCTATACGCAAGGAAACAACCTCGGAGAAGCTGAGTGGCAGAATTCATTCCTGCAGTCCTAAACTCTCATCACTAGATTACAAACAGACTGAAGAAAAACAAACCATGCTCTAATGCTCAGATCTGAATGACTGCATTAACATTTGCTGTCTCTTATCTCAGATACTTATAGCTTCTCATTTATTTATAAGCAGACTACCTACACAGATCTTAAGCGTTCTTTATAAGCTCCAGAGAACAGAGGCCAATACAAAAAAGGACATTAAAAATAATCTTTCCCAATTATTTTAGTATCAATATAACAAGTTGCAAGAATATGAAATGCATAAAAATGATAAATTTTTACCTCTCTTTTCTGTTCAACACACCGACTATTCGTTTGGCTGGATCTTCAACAGCTCTTCACTGACAGTTGAATCACTTTAAAGATGACACTACCGGAAAAAAAAATATTAAAAAAATTGTGAAAACAAATGTTTCTACATTTCAACACCAAAGCTTGCATATATCATCAATATTGGTACCATAAGATGTATTCTCCTAAACAGATCAATATATTCACATATTTCTCCAGTGAATGCTAAAGCACCAAGATGTGCCCTGTCATGTTGTGAAAATGATACCCCGATTCATAAGTTTAGCATAATGAGATGTCAGATAGAAAAAAAAAAAAAAAAAAGTATTTTCTCTCCCAAAGCTAAGGAGTGAAAGCATGCTCTACTATGTTGAAGGATGGTTTTCTGAAACTGTTTAGAAACACTGTATTATAAATGGTGTTATACAGATAGAAAAAAAAAAAAAAAAAAAGTATTTTCTCTCCCAAAGCTAAGGAGTGAAAGCATGCTCTACTATGTTGAAGGATGGTTTTCTGAAACTGTTTAGAAACACTGTATTATAAATGGTGTTATATAGATGTAAAAATGAAAAAAAAAATCCCTGGTTAGGAGACAATTTACAGAATAGCTAACGATGCCAGACATTATCATTTTTTTAAACATTAAGTGAAAAGGTTGATTGTATTTCTAACATTGAAAAACATTTGTTGCAGATTAACGTAACTTCAGATGTTCTTCTGGTATAGTATCATTTATAGAAATGTAAGGGTCAATCTACCCTGTGACTTTAACCTCTAATTTAGTTTTTTTTATTATTATTATATATTATCTTCTCTACAGTAGTTTGCTCCTTCAATGTACAGAATGGAGACTGCCCAAAGGACGAATCAGGAAAGAAGCTCCATTTGATAGAAGCTCTACCTCACTTGTGCAGATTAACATCTTGCTCTTGTTTAGTATCATACCCACTAAACCACATTTTCTCTAACAGTAGGAATACATGAACAAATTGCTACAAGTTAAGCAAGGATGGCAAATTTACTACAAATCAGTTGATCTGCAGTAATCTGAATAAGGTGTACCCTCTTCCCCAGTAACAAATACAAAAGTAGTTGGTCTTCAACCGAGAAAATAAACAGCTTTGAATTATCTCACATTGACCTGACAATAACAATTTGCAAGCAGGCAGTTAATGCAAAACAGCTGCCCTGTGGTAATTTACTTAGAATAAGGAGTTAAAGCAGGTTATACATGTACATATAAATACTTTCACTATACATGCACTTACATTATGTCAGACAGTCTGGCAACCTTTGTATAAACTATAGCCACACCTATATCTTATGCCAATTAATGTTACATTGTTTCCAGAAAATTTCACCTCTTCAAGCTATGTCTTTCCGGCAAGATGACAAATGTGTGAAATAATCTCTTTGTTCCTAAAACTTCAAGACACTTCACCAGGGTGCGTACATGGGCAAATAAACATGTGCTTATGGTTTATATAGCTCTGTCATTCTCAGCTTTTAGCACATAACTATACCAAACTGCATTGCTTCAAAACTAGACAATTATAGCACAATAAAGGCTATTGCTCCTCACAGCTATTAGAACTATCTTCGTACTSTTTATTCTTGTATGTTCTTCTTTACAATGATATTTATTTTTCTGCTGTACTCATGAGCATTTGTTATCCTGAAAGCATGGGAGATGTGTGATATCAAAGCTTGACTTATACAACAAGCAGTGAGGCCTTTCCTACAGGGACCTCACAGCTTCCCCAGGGAAACGGGCAAAATGTTATCTCCGAGTCAGTTCTCCCTCCAGATATCTGCCCTGCTGCTGGGTGCTGGAGACAGGACAACAAAGCAAAGAAGATATTGTTCTCTTCAACACCATTCCTGGCACCGCATCCCAACAGCGGCAGGGTGATCTTGGCAGGGAACACCACAACTTGGAGCGTTTTAACAGTTGCATGGGGCGTTCAGCCAGCGGCTGCACAGCTGCTGCTGGAAGAGACTCCAAGCTATCCTCTCACCGACTGAACTGCTCTCCTTTCACAGATCTCTTGCTGCTACAGTGGAGGTAGTAACAATATCAAGCAGACTTCTCCTCCTCCACAAGTCCTGCTGTTGACTGGTGTAGACTCAATGTCATAGTTAACTATAACAATCTGGGCTTAGGCTAGATGCTGAGTTCATTTAAAGAGGCCTAGGAGAACTTCAGAATCATGTCTGTGCTCTGCCACCAGAAATAAAACAAAAATGCTCTGGAGTCAATAAAGCTGCCACTTGTCTGTTCTCAAAGAGAATTACGTGAGCATAGGAATGTATTTGTCAGTTTGTAGTCTCAGCTTTCTACCAGACACATGATCTTATAAGTCCAGATGTCATTTAGAACAGTGTCAAAAGTCAGACTAAAGTTAGTATTCATCTGAAGGACTTTTTGAAAGAAAAAAATATGCTCTGCATTTTAAAGAAGGAATTGTAAAAATACCTCAAACTTAATGTATCTCTTAGCAGTGTCATTGGGTTTTCCTCTCATACAAACACATGAGCCCAAAGAATCAAGAGTGGACACTTTTTCTGTGCGTCTGTCTGCATATGGCTCATAACTCATCCTTAATTTATGAGTCTCAGTAGCCCCCCGGAGTAAGAACTAGCCACCCATATAGTCTGATTTGCATGCACAGTATCTACCTACATGAAAACTCTTCATACACTGGGAAAAAAACAAGAATGGATTTTCTACATGTATTTAACAAACAAATGAAATACTTTCAGGACAGTTTAGGCTTTCTTAGACAATATTAGAATTGCCTGCACACCACTCTATCAGTGGGTGCAGGCAGGAAAAACATTTTGYTTATTTTGTTCAGACAGAGAGACAGACACCCCAAAGCTCTACCTACCGCTCTATACAGAGTGAGTTCACCTCCATGCCATGCTGTGCCTGCCCAAATTACAGCAGTCACCCACTTCCACTGACTAAAATGGTSCTTTATTTGCAATGATTTCAATAAAGCTCTCTTTGTTCATGAAAGATCTCTATTCTTTTCACCAAAAGACATGATCTCATCATTCTGATATAATTGTCCCATTAATTGTATGAAAGGAACTTTGCATTGCCTCAGCTGAGAGAGATCACTCTAGAAGGTGAATCTAGGAGTCCAAAGGGATGTTTACAAATTACCTCATCAACAGGAGGAAGAATGGGTGTCATTTAGCTTTTCCATAAGAATAAGAAAGAAAGCAAAATCAGCACAGGGCCAGGCTGACATCGAGCCATTCAGAGAGTATCCAGCCCCAACACTGTCTCAGCCTCACAGTAATTCTTTTAAAATCAGTTGGCCCCTAACTGCCTTGCAAAATTCCATCTCAGAAAGGAATTAAAAGTGTCTTTTAACCAGGCACATGCAGTTGCACCTCCAGGAAAACATGTTTATTTTAATGATTCTGCTGCATGCTCCTCATTAAGTTCTGCATAGACGTACTATACGTATCTTTAAGCCCAACTGCAGGTTTTCCATAAAAAAATTGTTTAGATTTTTGCCACAGCAAGGTAAATTTCAGAAAGAAAATGGTAATATTACTAAAGTTGGGCTTTTTTGTTTAAGAAAACACTGTGGTCATACAATAATGAAATCCCTTTATTGTAATAGATATTACCACTCAGTACAGACCTTGAGCTAGTAACTTTCTTCCAAGTCACTCTTTCTTCTAGGGTTCTAAATGAAGAACTGAGTAAGAGATGGTCAGATAGAAAGCTGTGTGAAAGAAAAATCCTTTTCTTCAGTTGTATCCCAGTAAGTAGATTGTTTCAGCAATTTACACTTACCATTCTTGGGCAAACAAGTAGTTGAATCATTTCTAAAACAAACATCACAGGAGTTAGCTATAATAGACATGGGTTACCCTTCAGTGTTTTGAGAGTTTCAGTTTAAGAAGACTGACAATCTACAGAAGCTTGGTGCTGAAACAGGAGTACTGACCTTGATGCAGGGATGCTGTGTTAAACTACCAGCACGGTCTGTAAGTCATACCAAGAAGTCTAAAGTCCTTGCGATTACAGTGTTCTTGGTGATTCAAGACAGAGATGCAGAAACGTGGAGTTACAAGTTTAGGCCCATACTCTATCATTAGAGGAGATAAGATCAGATAAAACACCCTCTCCACTTAGGTCCTTCTGCTTATCTAAGTTGGACTTAGCGGTGCACATCAACACTTCGTATCCCAGAACAGGTCAATGGACTTGCCTTCCTCCAGCTCTTATTCTTGTGGCCCAAGGACTGTGGTGCTAGCCTTGTACTCACACCATTTCTACTTGCATTTCATCTACACAAGATGAGGTTTTGTCTCTTTCGGTTCAGAGTTAGGCTCCAACATGCCTAATCCTACAGGTATGGCTGTTCACCCACTTTCCCTGTCATGGCTTCTTGGGCCCTGGGACCAAGTACGAATAGACCTTCATCTTCAAACAGGAAGATAACTTGAGGCACAACATAGTAATCTGACCTGATAGATCAGAGGACTAGCGTATTATTGCAGTAAATGGGCCCAATCCTATCCCTGGATAGTCAAGCAGAGAAAGGGAAATCAAAATTTGCCTCCTTTAGACATTAATGTTTATGCTAATGTTTCACATTCCCAGATACACATTTTAACTGGGCAGAGCACTGCGGAGTCATTCCTTGCAGAGAAGAACTGCCTCCCGTATCAGTAAGTCCTCACATCCTGCATCTAGAAGAGCAGAAGTCTTGGCACACTAACCTGCATTGGCTTTGTTGTTTTAAGTGGGGCATTAAGTTCATTTTTGCACCGTTTACAGACCTGTTGAAAATTGCTGTTCATAAAGGGGCAATCTCACCCCAGGCCGCTTCCCACCCTCCCTATTCAAGAAGCAGGATACCATCTTTTTCTCAGAACTCGTCAAGTGGTAGCCCACCTTCTTTCTTGGAGGTTTTTCTTGATGCGTCAAAGTAACTAAGTGTTCTGTCCAGGAGAAAAGGCCAGTTGATATTGGTGGTTTGTGCATCACTTCATGCCATGTCTTTCATAGGACAAGAATCTGCTCAAGTAAGCAGCTTGGGCTTTATCCATCAAAAGTGCAATGTATGGAACCCACTGTTCCCCAAGGCAACTTTGAGCAACTCCCACATTATCAAATTAAGAAAAAAGCATCTTAGGGTCTTGATGACCTCCCTTYGGCATATATACATTGGGTACATATTACTGAGGAAGGAAGTTTTCAGGAACTGAAGTGCACTCCAAGTCATTAATACACCACACAATATCTGCTGTTGCTGCTGAAGCAGCTATTCCCCCTTTTGTTGCAGTTGGGGGGTGAGAGGTTTTGGGTTTCACAGCCTAATCTCAGAAATTCGGGGGTGGGGGGGGGTGGGGAAGGCACCCTGGAGTGGCTGGTTTTCAGTCAAGCTGATAAAAGCATCCTAATCCATAGTACCACTGTTCCCAGGTGGCCTGCTTTCCATTCCAGGATGTCTTTCTGACCTGACTGGGCTTTCTACCGAGACATAGGTCACATATAGTTCCCATGCCTGGAGAAGGGGACAGATCAGCAGCCTGAGTAGCTTCTGGCTGTGGTAATGCCAGCAGCAACTTTCCAAGATCATGGGTGTCTCCAGGACCCCTGCAGCAGCTACACTTGCCTCTGCCTGAGTTTTGGAATAACTAATGTCTTAAAAATCCTCCAGCTTGGAAGAGGTTACCACCTCCAGCTCATCTCCAGCTGCCTGTCATCACCCCTCTGCTAGAGATTACCTCCTGGAGGGACTCTTTAGTACAAATGCTCCACAATCTGTTTCCATCAAAGTGAACTACGTTAACTCAAAAAAAGTCTTTCTAAGCTAACTCATTTTGACAGGTTAGAGAATGCCTACACAAGCAACTAGCAGATCTGAGATGATGATAATCACCAGCTGAAAGATGGTGTCAAGCAGCTGAGGGGCAGTTACTTCTTCTACAAGCATAGCAATAATTTCTGCCTGTGACTTTAATAAATTACACCTTTGTCTGCTGAAATGCAAGTTTTCTATACATCACTCAAGATGTATAGAATGATGTTTACATGACGTATACATCACTTTTCTATACATTAATCAAGAAAAATTATATTAGCGTAATTATTCATCTGTGTTGCTAATGCTAGCATCTTCTGCTTAATCCATTAACATCTGCACAGCCAGGTGTCAAAGTATCCAAAGTCTCCTCCAAAAATCCTTGTTAAAAGATGTAGCAACTCTCTTACCTTCAAAAAGTTTGTACACTTCTTTCAACCCATTTCTCTCATTTTCTGTTACACCAAAATTAAAAATAATTTCAAACCATTTTTATATTCCAAATGCAAGCCTCATTTCAGTGTATGAACTTCTACTCCATCCAGCAGAGGTTATTCTGCATTCATAAATGCATCTTTGCAATTACACAAAATAAAATTCATCTTTCTACAAAAGTCTGGATGAGCGCCTCCATGCCATAAAATAAGATACATGATAACCTCCTAGTTAAACTGGTGCAGAAATATCTTAACTAGATCCTTTATAACAGGGCAACTACTATGCTGCTATAGAATAGTTGGTTTAATTCCTGCTGAAATAATTTTGTAATATTACAGCAGCTCTGAAAAATAGCCTCAGTTTATCTTTTTTTAAACTCAAACACCTTTACTTGCTTACAGCAGTACTGAAAATCCTAACTGACTAGTTCCTGTACATCACACAGATGCCTGGAGCTATGACAATAGTTCATCTGAGGACTCTAGGGGTGGTCAACAGGGAGGCAGACACACAGAAACTATAAAGATTACACAAGGAATACATAGTATATGGAACAGGCTTTGAATGACTTCCTAACATAAGTCAGCTGCCTAACATGCATGTTCAAACACAGGACAAGCTAGGTAGGTGGGAAAGGGAACAGAAAGACGTTTGAAAACTGTGTAATTTGCCTACATTGTATGGTTTATGCAACTAAATGGCAAGACTAAGCATCAATTGCTGTTTTAGGTACATAAATGCTTTGAAAATTCTATCCCATGATCTAATCTATTCCATTTCTAAAAACACCAAACCTCTTAAATATTTCARTACTATTCAACTACAGAATAGGTTGCCAGTCTTTAAGTCAGCATTCATTGCAGAGACAGCTTTTAAGCACATGGTCATGTTTTCACAAATAAAAAAAGGTAAGAATCTTCATCTCATCATCTCACTTTATGTTCATATCTTCTTCACTGTTCACACACATTTTGCTTTCTGTTTTGTCACAGTGGACAATGCAGCTTAGGTACATTGTACTACCCCTTCTGTCCTTTGGTTTAATTCTTCCAATTCATTAATTTTAATTCTTATTCAATTTTCAGCTAAGGGCTGGTAAATGTGTTTATTAAGTTTAAAATTTGAAAACTAAAACATTAAAAGTTAATGTTGCTAGTCAATATTTTTCATGGTTTTCATATAAAATACGCTACATTTAGAAGAAAGACTTTTCCAATGGCCAGTACATCCAATTCTAAAAAACAAAAATCAAAATGGAATTTTCCTTATTCTGTAGAACAATACTCTGATAATGACAACCTACATATTTATATAATTACTATAATTTACATTTGTAAAGTTTCTACTTGTAATAAAACAGAGATTGTACCAAACTGCAGGAAATACCCTTCTGATTCTAATGCACAATTTCAGTTTATTCTATAGAAGGGATTGTGAAGTAGGCAACGTAACTCTTCAAAAGGGATGGCTTTGTGAGAAAATTCTTATAGGTACCACCTATTTAAAAACATTATAAAATAAATTTTGGAATTCCACTAAAATTTGATGTCAGCTAACCTGTAGATTCCATTAAATTAGATACCATTGTTTTTAATATTCACCAAAACAATTTAGAAAGCATAGTTGTTCGAGAGAGGCTCAGAACAGACCAAAAGGTCCAAACACCCCTAAATTTTAGAAAATCTAATCCATACTGTTGTCTTCTTTTACACTGGGGGAGAAAGAGTGAACTGTGAGGAGCTGATGAGCAAAGAGAGAAGGACTTTTTAATACTTTGCATTTGCACACAATGTTTCCAGATAGAAAATAAATTGAGAAACCACTCTAAGATCAGACACTGCAATGAAGATAAAAACAAATACTAAAAGCACCCAAGCCCTACAGGACAGTGGACAGGCAGATATTCTCAAAGAATCAACAGGGGTGACACATCCTGATTTACCTGAAAGGAAGAGAGATTGTTCCCACTCTTCGGATCTTACACGTGCTGGCAGGTTCAAATATGAGCCTTCATTGCTTTGACATTCCTTTCCCTCTCCTTGGAGGCCCTGGTCTCCAAACACGGATAGCACCTGCAGGAAAAAACAGAGGTTCTGAGCTGATTTTCACACAATTGCTGAAAACCTGTAAGATAAATGTGAAGAACATCTGAACGGGTTATTGAAAAAGGAGAAAAAAATCTGCGATATGAGGACACAAGATACTTCATTCTGAATACAGAAACCCCACTTGCCTAGCTAGCATCCTTTACTATGAACAAACTTTCAAAGAGTGTTTCTCTCTAGTACTCATGAGTCATTTTCTAACATCGTGCCTTTGGCGGCTTGAAGCATTTTGAAAGTGGAAAGCAAACAAAATTGCTTTTAATGCACTCATAAGAGGGTACTTCAGGTTTTTTAAAAGCCATTTTTTCTCTATCTTTTAGCTGCTAGGAGGCTTTAAATGGGACCCCTGTAGGTTTTTGTCTGTAAACCATACGAGAGCATAAAAGCTTGGAAAACTTGCAGAGATTTTGAAGCAGGTTCACACAGCTTCATTGAAACTGTGTGTGGTTTTGAAGCTCACCAGGACTCTAGTCACCAGGAACCATTTAAAATTGCCAACTTAAAAAAATAGATTAAAAAACTCGTAACAGATTATGATGAAAATAAGACATTTTGTTAGGCTTCTAGTTTAGAAGGAAAAACATTGCTCTGTAAATAAGGAGGAATGAGCTTTCACTCTGTATAGGTTTTTGGTATTGTTTCTTTTAAAACACATAGTATCCTCAAAAAGGGATCAGAGTAAACATAGCCTGAACTAACCTGCAAACTGGTCTACCTGTATCAAAGGATCAAATTAATCAATCCAGTAACTAACATATGGTGGCTCAGGTGTCTTAAAAGCACTTGCGGGATTGTTACAATGGAAACATGTCAAATCTTTCTCTGTCTTTGGAGGTGACACTTCTCAAACCATTTCAGTATCAATCAGAATAGCTAGCAAGACATGGAAAATTTGAAAAACCACCATGGCCAACCAGAAATACTATGAGAAACCTGAAAATACTTTCATTTATATGAAGAAACATTCAAATAAGATTTTCAGACTGACACCTTTATCTTGCTATCACTAATTTCTAATTTTCCATCATAAAAAGGTTTACTAGGATTCGCTGCTACAAAAGAAAATGGCAAAATACTATTTTGAATGTTATGGCAGACACAAAAAAATCATCATTGTAGGGTCTAACACTGTATCTCTTGTACATACATAGATCTCATGAAGCCTATGAAAATTTTGTGATGAAAGATTGCTAGACTTCAGCCAATGTTAAAATTCTAGTAAGATACCAGGAAATGAAACCGGCTTTTTCATGTTTTCCGATGACAAATGTTACAATGGATGGGCTATGTTTGATACTATATAAACTTGCTGTTGGACTGTTTTTGCCACTATTTGTTGCTTTGAGCTGAAGTTTTACACTGATTGATATTGTCCAATGCTCAGCAGTGCTGCTGATTCAGGTTAACCGCTCAATAGTAGCTGTGCAGTGGCAGGGAATCAATGTAGCTGTCCACCAAGCACATAGAGAAGACAGGGCTGGAAAGGGGCACCTTGGTCATGGAATCCTATTTTTCCACAATCACAACTAGCCATGGAATCAGTTCCTAACTCAGAAAGGTCTACATAACCTCTCTTCTGTTAATATATAATACCCCAAAAGCCACTAAGGTTTTTTCCAATGTCCCACTTGCAAAACGTTGGCCCACATTAAATGACTAAAATCTACAGTAAGTACGAGCCCCTGAATAAGAGCAGGAGAGAGCAAAGAATCAACAGTTTCTGAAGTCTTTGGAATATCTGAAGATTTATTTTAGAAGCTCTCAAAGGATCATAGAAAGAGATTCATACCATAAAGAAACACAAAGCATCCATCCCTGCCTATCTGGACTGGAGGGGATGGAGGAGGACCCCAAAATCTAGTGATGGAAAGCAGGATACACTAAACAGGTGCTTGGGAGACTTTATCGCCGAAGAAAGTACCAGGGCACTCCGACTACTTTTTGGGTACACTTGTAGCAATCTTCAGTGCTTCACCAGAAGGTAGGGAGGGAAATTGGAACAAAGTAAAAAACCCTTCCAGAAGCCATGGAAGGGTAGGGCGTAGAGGTAGAGGATTCCTTCCTGGATCCCACAGGTGAGTAGCAATTCTGAAGCATGGCACTAATACAGCACAAGTATAATGTAAAAAGATACTCAAGTAGTCTCAATGTTAAAAAAAAAAAAGGGGGGGGGAGGTACTATTCAAAGTACTACTCAAAGAGAGTAAAGCCTGGAAGAGTATGGCCCATGGCTGGCATCTCAGTATTTTTCCATCACTTAGACCAATTTGAAGAAAATCCCTGCAAAGAAGCTTTCATAAGATGGCATTTTTGTGATTCAGTATAGCACCAATATTCCTTTTGAGTTTTATAACTGTTCCTAGAACATTCTTGGCAATGAATTTAAACTTTTTGAAAGAGGTTGCATTTCACTGTAAATGGTTATCTGGTATTCAAAACACAAAATAAGCATTTGAATATTTATTGTGAGCACATTGCATTTTAGGGAGAACACACAAAGATTCTTACCACAATTATCTTGTTCCAGCTTTAATATATTAGCTGTCACCTCTTTAATGGATCTTGTGAGAAAGGAAAGTTTCTTTCTTTAACTCTCTTTTCCCCCTGAACGCAATTACCACCTCATTCAGAGCTCTTTGTGTCCACCTAATCTCTCCGATTATGTCTCTGACACCACCACAATACTACATGACTGACATACCTGACAGCTGTGACTGCTGACAGAATACTCACAATGAAAACCAGCTCTATGCAGGATGAGTATTACCTACCGCCAGCCTCACAGAACAAACATGGAAGGAAGGTAAAAAAGGGGTGGGGGCATTTCACGACTAGCCTAACCCCTACCGATTTTTCCTCCTTTTAGAGCCAAACAGCATTGACAAGCAGAGCCTCTTTGTACATACTTACCTAATGAACCAATTGTCGGATGAATACAAAAGAATGCCCATTAGTATTTTAATTTTGAATTTATAGAGGAGAAAATGCGTGTTTGGAGACCTGACTTACAAAAGTAGGACTTGATGGATCATTTTGTCTCTCCATGGCCCTTTTATGCTTCTCCGGGTCATAACTCCCAGCTGGTGCTCAACTGTCAGATTTAGGCAGGTGGCAAAAGATGATAGCCCATAAGGAGGACAATACCTGAAAATGCATCCCCAGACTACAAACTGCTACTGGAATCAAACACAGAAACTATTTCAGAATTCAGCATTTTGAGACATTAATACATAAAGTAGTATTACAAATAACTGACTAATAAAAGAGCAATGAGGAACATTAATCAGGAAAAACATTAAGGTAGAGCACTTTACAAAGTATCTTATACTAGTAAAGCTTCCAGGTTTTTAAGTGGTATTTCTCTRTTAAAACCCTCATTTTGTCACCACTGACCTCCAATTTTTTCAGAAAAAGATCAGAATTTTGGGAATAGGGGTGAAGGAGATTCTAAATATTTTGAATATTTAGGGAGAAAAAAAAAAGTTGTTGCATCATTCTGAGCTCTTGAGTAGCTTCAGAAATACACATTCCCAGGGTGAGAAAGAGGAGGTAGAAAGCAAACATTTTCAAATTAGAATGTCTACAGGTCAGCCAAAATACACCATTCAGACATACAAGCTTTCCGAGATGATAACATTTACATATAACTAATCTAAGTACTTTATATCCACCCGATTTCACATCTAAAAACAGATCATGTAGATTTCTTCAGGCAATCATACAGCAAAAATAAAGCACATGAGCTTGAAGGATAGTCATAGGAAAGCTTTGTGATCCAACAGTAAGTTATTGAAAGCCGAATTGTTCATTTTCTATATTAACTTTCTTATGCTGCAAGTAAGGTGTTCATGTTCTTACCATAGCTCAGCAAAACATTACAATAAGTTCAGAAATGTTTAAGGAACAGTTTAGTAAACATGATATAAAAATATCCTTTTAACCCTATGTAGTCCAGCTTGCAACATCTACTTACTTTTGTACTTTAAGTTTGCAGTGCCTAGGAACCTATAAGGCAGATTCTAGATGGGATGAGGCATCAATGAACTAATGTAATGTTGTAATTAAAAATATTCATTAATATTAATAAGTACATTGAAGAAAATTCTCTTTTACTTTTCATGCCAAATCAAATTATCAAATGGGAAACTAGAATCAACATTCTACTTAACTGGTAGATTTGGTAGGAAAATTGGTAATTCACAAACACTGATTTTTCACAGTGCCACTTAAATTACTAACAGTCAACTTTCTTACTAAATATCAGGCATCACTGCAGGCAAGTGGATTCTTCGCACAAATATTCTGTGTCCTACATMCTGATTAAAGACATGCATACTTTTTACCTATGCTATAAAAAGGAGYAGGGCATGAACTTGTGACCTAGTTTTGTAAGAAAGTTAGAACAAGATAGCTGTGAATAAAAGGATACTCCAGGACAGTTCCGGGGACAACTGATCTTACATCAAATGCTCACGCTTTCACTAGCTTCCATGAACTTTTGTTCCCATAATGCTTTATTTCACCCAAAGATGCAATAATACAGAAACCTAACATACTGCACATGTATAGGATGCATTACCCACTAACCTCATAGCAAACTTTGATAGCCCTGTAGCCCCCAACACTTCCACAAATCCTAAGAGAAAGGATATACCAGCATTTCACCAAATAGGCACCATAGAAATCGCCTACCATAGAAATGCCCCTATGCCTTTTATGCTCTACTTTGAAAAACCACTATCACCACCAAAAGCTTGTTTTATGCACTAAAAACCCCTATGAAAATTCTCTTAATTTTCTATATGATCAAAACTATTTTTGAGACAGCCAGGCCTCAACACGCCCCTTTTACTAGGTTTTCTGAACCCTAATTAGTTTCAGATGCCAGGGCAACAATCTCCAAAACACACTGAAGCACGTGTACAGAATGTATTATTACTCCATTTGTAGTCAATGATGTGAAAACTTCACAAAGCTGTTGAATAATTATGATTACTAATATCCCAATTAGGTTGATCAGGTACAAAGACTGTAGGCACTTAATGAATTCTAAAAAATAATTTATTTTGGACTTTTTTCCCTGACTGTTCTTAAAACCAACGTCTAAGATTACTATAATTAAAAAGACAAAGTCTTTTTTTTGTTGTTTTTGCTTTTGTTTGCCTACTTGGCATGTTTGAGCCAATCTTCCCAGTCTGAGACAAAGTATTTTACCCTACAACAGGAGAAAATCGAAAAAGGTTTCAAAACTGACAACAACTAAGATGAGAAGCAAGAACTATACCCAAAGCTAATTCTGGTTCCTTTATCAAAACTATCATGGCTTACGTTCTTAATTAAATTTGTTGCCTTTGAAATGCTTGAGAATTGGTCAAAATATTTTGTTTTTAATAACTTCGTTGTATTTTTTTCGTATCATTAAAAGATGCAGGGAAAGAGAGCAGGGCTCCTTCAGAGTAGGTACTGGACAACTCAAAGCAAGATTGCTGACTATAAAAGTTTATAATCTGTTTAGACAACACAACTGTGGAGAAAGGAAGCAGTTTTATTTTACAGAGAAGGAATGGAAGCAGTTTCAAGTAACTTGCTCAATTTTTAACTGCTTTTAAACTCCCACTGATGTTTCTTAAAGAGTACCATACCAATTGTTATTTACTGCAGCCTTTGCTAAAAGCCTGCCTCTAACCTCAAAGGAGAATCAGTAACCTAGACTACTTCTAGAACTAGCAGAATTCTTGCTTCCCAGACATCATGACCTTCTCCTTTCTCTTCGCTTTCTCCTCCCTTCAAATTTTCATTTTGCAACTCAAAGTATATTGGCAATGCTCCAACTCTTGGACCTTCATTACTGGAGAACAGGCTTATCCCAAACAACTATCCAGCAAAGATCAGGGCTTCCACTTTAAGTATTCCTTTCCACTTCTTCACTTTCTTTGTCCCTCAGAAAAAAATGTTTTTGAGTTTGTATTATACACCTTCTATACCTATATTATAGGTATATACATATATGTATTATACACCTTATTTTTCCTAAAAATAATTATTCTACCCACATGTGACAAGGTCCATGTCTAGAAGTGCTGATTATTTCCAATACTTCCAATGACTCTTGTAACCATGTGGGGTACTTCAAAAAAAAACCAAACAGTGGTGTCCAATTTATTCTTCAGTAAGTAGGATAATGACATATCACGTAGCACCAACAGATACTTTTGTCAAATAAACATTTGTGAAACAAGGGCCCAAGAGGACGAATAACTAAAACATTAAAAGATAAGCTATCCTTCTTGTTGTCTCACTCGGAATTATTTTGATTGGTCTTGTGAATAACAAGCACAGCAATATAATTCCAATAGTCAAAACAGCTGAGAACAAGAGTTCTAGGGATATTTCCCAGCACCCTTCCCCTTCATGCTACAAAGTAAATCATTGTTATTAGAAGCAAATCAAGAAAAATGGGCTGCAAATAACATGCCAAAACATTTAGTAACAGCTGCAAACTACGATTCCCTTGAGTATGAGGCAGAGGCTACCTACCCAAACTTGTTCTTCAAAACATGTTTCACCTATACATATTTACACATTCGTACACATACACAAAGCACAGCTAAACAGAGAGTATCCATCATGGCACATTGTGAGCCCTCCTCCTCCCTTATGTGCAAGCCAGTAGTAACACCAGAGGAAGGGCATATCCTTTCCTCTCAATTCTTCTCATCTCAAGAATTCAAGAAAAGCTTACAATAAAAGTGTGAACAGAGCCCCAGATAGCAGCCCTATCATACGAACAGCATACAAACATGATTTTGAACTCAGATCAAGTAAGCCATTAACTGAAATTGAGTTTTCTTGCTGCAATTCAGTAATAGTCTTTCACAAAGTTCACTGTTTAGTAGGAAATTCGCTGTGACAATATTGACAGCCCTTTCAATTTCTTAGCCACAGGCAAACAAACAAGGGGTCTTTTTGAAGAGGCTTGTCCTATTAATATTGAAGGAACAAAGGCTGGTCCAACATCTAAGTCATGAAGACTTACTCCAGCAAGTAAAGAACAAAATTTAAGAATAAAGACATAAAATAATCTTCTGGGATAAATAAAATCAGAAACAATCTTTTACAAAAATTTTTGAGGGGTTCTAAGAATTATTTTGTCCTTATGGAAATCAGTGTTACGAAGACTCTTACCACAGGAGGGGCCTTCACTTAGCCTTATTGCTGGGAAAGTGACAGTTACTAAAATGCTGAGGTTTGTTTCAAAGGGACTTCTACTATTTACGAGGACATTTCTCACAGAGGAACGTCTGGTTTGTTCTGAACACGAGTGAGGTAGCATTCAGGCATCTCATGAGGAGTGTATAGTTTCAAAAGAGGTATTTGAGGGAATTACTGTGAAATTTGACCTCACACAAGTATAAGGAACTAGAACTGCTACCTGAAAGACTCAGAAGATCCTGAAACCCTGCTGGAACTAGTTGAGGGGTGGGGAGGCAGGGGTGTGTGTGGCAATCAACTGATGCCTGCCCAGCCTCTCCTTGAGGTTTGCTCACAAAAGACCAATTATGAGAAATTGTACGCATCAGCCCTTAACTACCTGGGGTCAGGACTGCTTCAGAACAGAGTATCAGACACTTTGTGCTGATCATCAGCCTTCCTATTAAGAACCAGCTGCTGTAAAATACCTTCAATTTCAAGGATAGGGGGATTGGGTCTGTAACATTTACGTTGAGCAGTAAATTGAGTTTTTTGCCAAAGTAGGATCTTATGAAAAGTGAAGAAAAGCTTTGAGGTAACATCCTAGAAAACTGGATAAAATGACTCTGGGTTATAGTATCTAAAATCATTTTAAAATGTCTTAGAACTGTCTTTTCAGATGGAAAATTGAAGAGGTCAGTGAAAAGGTGGTGCACTGGGAATTTCTGTTACGCCTCTGGAGTATACTTTCAGAAGTTTCATTTCAGCACTAAGACTGGGCACAGACTATTTCTAGGCAATAATGAATGGAGTCCTGCCTGCTCTTTAAAGATTACCTGGTAAAACCCTATAAAGAAACGGGTGGAAATGGGCTGCAGGGTCTCAGTAAGTAGGGTTAATAAAAGAATTCTGAGAGTTAACTAAAATTCCTAAAGGGCTGAACATCACCCAGGGACACGATACGCTCTGCCGAAGTTTTCTGTAGATGGACGGAAGAGAACTCTGCCCTTGAAATTAAGGTCCTCCACCAGAGATGGAACTGTTACCCTTACTCTTTTTACAGGCAAAATGGAATACACTTTACATATTGAGCTAAGAATTTATAGCCAATCCAATTAGCCTTTTAAGTTTGGTGTTCCAAGTTATCTACAGAACACAGAAAAACGTCATAAGGAATACAGTTAAAATTGCTATACAAAAACTTCTTAGTATCTACACCCAAGGGTGTTATGCTCACCCTTTCTTTCTGTGTTCCTCTCAGTCCTAAGGCTTACAGCTCCAGTCTTCCTCAAGAACAGGGGAGGGTTAAAACAAGGTGCTGGCATCCTGAGGTCTTCACCCGGAGGAGTATGTTCATGGTACAGACTTCCTCCTCTTTGCTGTAAGGAGCACGATGTTGGTGCTTTCAGGCTCATAGTACATCTGAAAGTTGCACAGTTGCCTCCCCCAGGCCTCTGACATAAAGGGCCGTTGTTTGTTACACCCTGACTTCACCTAAGTCCTCAAAGCATTACCATATAAGGTATTTAGAGAGGTTAAGCTTAAACAGGTGGGGCAATAGTCACTTGACCACTGAAGAGTTGTCAAAACAAGCTAAACCCAGCTCAAGTCAAGGCACATCCCGAGTCCCTGTGCTATCAGCCAAAACTTGTAGTCTTTTTATGAATAAGGGCAAAATCTTATTTACAGGGCCATAGGACTTCTTCAGTAGGCTAAATGATCATAGCTGTGAATGATTTTGATTTTCCAAGACAGGCCTTGTGGTAACACATCTTGCTACGGCTTTAGAAGTGGCTAAGATCAGCACTAGTGTTGATATCAATGCTTATTAATTTCTGATGAGAAATAAATTGAAGTCCTTTTTAAGCTCTACTGAAGGCATCCAAATAGGCAGACAGTAATTGTAACTTGTGCATACCTTCACCAAAAACTTTAACTGCTTGCTGCAACCACAAAAGTTGTTGAGAATTATAGGGGTTTTTTTATAGTACTAATTCTCTATACTAAAACCCCTTAAAAAGAAGCCACTGCCCTAGGCTGCCTACTCCATTCAGTAAAAAGAACTGTCATCAATGAAGAAATGTTATATTAAGTGATTAGAAAATTATTTCCCCTTCCATAGAGAAATGTTGATTTTAATCACTCTTCAGGATACAGCCTTAGGTGATGCTGAAGCTTGCCTGATTGCACAGGCTGAGATCAAGAGGCAAAGGCACCTTCAGAACCAAGGGCAGCTGGGAGATATCAATTAGAAAATGCAAAGACTTTGAAGATATGCACACTGAACTCCATACTTTCTCCAACTTTAGAAGAGACTTATGATTGTGCACCTAAAACTGAACCAAGAAAGGCTATTCTTGAGGTATTTCTCAAATGAGGCCACCAAGTCTGTTGGGGAAGGGGAGTAGACAGAGGAAGATCCTCTCCATTCCTACTCAATATTCAGGAGGAGCAGAAAGGGRCACCAACCGGGCACACCAGTTGGCGAAAGTGACAAACGGCATCAGTTGGAGAGAAAGTAGAAGGAACATGGTCACAGTAGCTAGCAGACAGGAGCAGCTAATATCTTGTTGCAAGGATCTTGTTGATGGAAAAATAAGGAGATGGCAAATCATTTTACAGCTAGCTTAATTTCTCCCAGTAAACCTTCCTTTCCTGGTGTCCAGACTGCCGAAAAATTAGTTTTTGTGAAGAAGTGGCAGCTGTAGGAGAACTACACTACACTTAAATATAATTCTGGTGGAGTGTTCAAAAGGCAAAGCATTGGGTACTCCAGGTTTTTCCTCAGTCTTTCAAATTTCAGTTGTTGGAAAACATGATTCAACACAATCTCAAACTGAAAGGAGTTTCACTCAAACTTCTATCAGTCTGAAAGAATTAATGTTCAAGGGCTACAAAGGGTGTGGTAACAATGGACAAGCTGAAGGTGGAACTGTTGTTCACCGAATTCCACAGTATAAGAACTACAGGGCACTCAACGGAATTAGTAAGAGACCAGTGCAACAGGCATAAAAAAAACTTTTATTTTAAAGAGCAGTGAACTCTTGGAACTTGCTGCCACATGAAGTTGTGGAGGCAGAGTATCAGGAGGTTCAAAAACATGAACAGAAATTCACAAACACATCCATAAATGGTAAAAGGAGTAAGTGGAAAACTCTGCTTCCCATCCCTAATCCAATGACAGTGAATGCTGGGGAAGTGCACAGAAAGTAGGCCAAAGAAAGCAGCTAGGTTAGATGGATTATTTGGAGGGCTGGGGGCAGTTAAAAAATAATACTTATCCATACCACTGAACTGTGCAAAATGGCCAACTGTCAGATATCTAGTCCCAGCTTTACCAGATGGAGGAACAACCCTGACCAGTCCAGCTTCTGTATCACAAATTTATTCCCCTCATCCACCCACCTAAAAAAACACTGGCAGGAATCTTGGTCACCCCTTACCTTCAGCAATGAACTGTTTAACCAAAGACAGAAGTCAGGTAGAAGCAACTGTTAGCACATAGTTTTTATTTTTGTATTTACAATATTTAAAATAAATACATCAGTATCTAGCCACTCCTAATAAATGCAAAAATAGAAAACTTCCCTGTTTAACAAAAGCGCAGTAATGTAAGTTATAACATAACTTTAAAACATACATTATTTCTCAGATTTTTTTACTATGAAAACAGATTTGTAAAACAAGCACCATGATTCACCTTCCAGACCTTCCATCAAAGCAGCATCACAGGGTAAAAAAACAGGGGAAGTCAGTATGGAACTGTAGTAGCAAATCTTTGAATATTTTAAGTGACATGTTTTAAAACTGTCCTGTCTATTCTTTTGCAATAGCTTTACCACATAGCCGAATACCAAGAGTGCCATATTTGTTTGTTTGCACAACCAAGAGAGCTTCATATCTGCCTTCTGCCTTTGGCTTGAACTGGACTGGCACGTTGATGTAATGATGGGATCTGTAAAAAGACAATTATGTGCATATTTGATGTTTAAAACCAAGTAAATCCTATTAGATATAGACTTTTTTCTAGTTTTGACTTTCACCAAAATAGTACATAGGATATGTACTGGAATCAAATCAAGTGTATTTTTATAGTTTTGACTACCTATTATTCTTCTGAGGGACTTAGATTCTAAAGATGATGCTTTCCTACTGGCTAGACAAAGTATTATAGTATTTTATTAGCTATTGCTGCCAGTTTACCTGGATAAGTCTGGTCTGCCTTTCTACAATATATTGACAGTGTATAAACTATATTTACAGCAAAGTAAATACACACTTATTTCAGAAGTCACTTGACAAGTGTACTAATTTTTCCAATTCTTGATCAATTCGAAGCTAGTAAATTTAATTTCAATTACTTCTAATGTTTTCCACATGAGTAAATATTCTGCTAAATCACTGCAAATCAATATACTCATGCTCAATCAGTATTTGAAAGATTTTACATCACATGTCTTTCCTTTTAGGTTCTGTAATTCCTCTTCTACTCAGAAGGCATAAAAACATTCCAAATGGTAAAGAAATTATTCTACCACAGTAGAATGTAATAGGTGACTGTCTTAACTTTCAAAGCCTAGAGCGCAAGTTTTAAAAGTATAAAAGCTACACAAGCTAAAAAGCTGGAAATGCTGAGTGGCAGTCTATTAGATTCCGTGGGATCTAACAGTCATGATCCAGAACAGGCAGGTAATAGTAATAAGCGCATATTGGAATAAGTGAAAAAGGAACAGCAACACTTAGTAATACAGAGAGAGAAGGAACTACTGTTTTTTATTATGACTCTAATTTTCTCCCTTTAGCAGTATATTTACTATTATTCAACTTTCTCTGACATGTTTCCCATACTATTTCTTATTTTGCTCCTATACCTTTACTCTCCTTTGCTCCACACTTTCCTCTACACTAATCCAACCTATTAGTCTATGTTCTGACCCTCCTCCTCTATTTGGAAATCATAGTATTTCCCCCTGCATATAAACTTGATTCCAGCTTCATTATCCCTAGTGCCAGAATAGTTATATTAGCAAAATGTGGCTTGAAATCTTTCTACAGAACCTCATCAATCAAGCAATCTACTAAGAGAACACTTTCAGAACACAGACTGAAGCACTACTGTATTTTTTTTTAATTGGGTTAATACAAAGTACACATTCTATATTACTGAACTACAATACACAATACAGCAAAGGAGTAAGGTCAGATCAGGGTTTCATGTCTCATACTTGACTGATGAGTATTGTACAACAATTCTGCCAAGATGTGTCTCTATCCATTTAGTCAAAAAACCCACACACCCTGATCTACAAATGAGGAATGTTAGTATGACTATTTCTATGTTACAGATGTATTAGATTACACCAATTTTAGCAAGAATTAAGACCGAATTCAATCCATACAACCAGTCCATCCGAGACTATAAAAAAGAAAGCATTAGGAGGAAAGACAGGAAGAATGTACAAGTCTATCAAATAGAGCACTCCAAAAAGATGTTTGCCTACACATCCTAACATTTACTCAAAAAATCACATACCCAAACTCAAAATTATAATATCAAAAACGTAATAGTAAGTCATGTATCACTCTTTCAAAGAGATGGCCACATCTGGATGTCAAATATTAATTTCCAAAATACATATTATGTGACTTTCATGAAATTGGGGCAGAGCAAAGTTTCTTAGCATACAGCAGCTGTATTGAATTTCATTTGACCACTGAAGTTCAAGTATTCATTTGGTGCTATACACATTATTTTTCTTCTCTAAAAGCAGAATTAGTCAGACATTATTTGAAAATTATTTTGTAGCAGTGAGTTGATTTTTTATGCCCAGGATATGGCTCAACACACTTGAATCTTCATATGTCCTAATCCAAAGGAAGAGATCTATTTTCATTTTCTTCCACTAAAAAAACTGGAAAGTTCAAACTCCTTCAATGACAATCATGCTTTGGGCTACTATACAGAATACATACTGCTAGAAATGAAGCAACCTGGAGGATTTCTGAAGTACAGTAGCCAGAAACAGTCAAGTACAGCAGTGTCAAGACAAATGGAATTCACCTGCACTGATTTTTCTCATAATGAGACGTTTTACTTTACTTCAAACTTTTCACTGTCTATAACTCAATTAGTCTGTAAATACTGCATGGGCTTCACAGGATACTGCATCAGTTTCAAGTGGTATTTCTGAACAGTCAGGTATGACTGAAGGCTATTTCAAGGACAGCCAAACCGATATTGTTGTCCTCCAAACACAATAGCAGCAACAGGTAAGTTCAAAAGGAATAGAATGGATAAGCTCTATCTAAGCCACAGTAACCAGGTCTACTGGCAATGAACAGTGACTTCTGACACCCAGAATGGTAGCTACTGGAAACAATTATTCACAAACAGAAGTTTTACCTTTTAGTACTATTTGAAATATCTGCTACTATATAATCAGCCTATTTCAGATGACTGCTGAAAGTAACATGAATACGTTAGTTTTCAAACTTCTTTTTAGGTAAGCATAGTCTCATAGTCCTTCCAGAAACAGAACTTAACTCTAAAAACCTTTGAACATTTATCAAGTGTTTTAATATTTCATCTGTATCTTTWTATCATTTGAAAGTAATCTTGTTAAAGATACTCAGCTTTGCAGTAAAATCTACTATTCATCAACAAATAGAACTCCTCTCTTGAATGCAAATTCCAGACAACTCCTTTCTATTCTTTGCAAGACTTACAATACTAGCTAAATGATTCCTCTGTGGTTAACAGGATTTATGTTTTGAGGCATTTGGTGAAGACTTAAAATTCCTTACTCTTTTCACCGCAGTTTTGGCTGCAAGATACTGTGCTTGGATTAAGTCAGTTACTATTTTCAATTGAGCCAACTATGGAAAAAAGGAGGACTGTTAAGTTTTGGTACTTGTGAACACACAACCAGTTGAATAAAAACTGGCAAACCACTGCATCAACTTCTGAAGGTCAAGCTCTTGATTTTAAATATAATAAACCCCTGCAATTCCATTACCCAGATTTAATACTTGATTACTGAGGATTACTTTCAAATCTGAACCTGAAAACAAAGAGAGTGCAACAGACCATGGCTTTACTACATAACAAAGTCCAAAAGTGTGGCTAGGCAATACTTAGTATTTTTACACTCTTATTTACAGACTAACTATTCAAGCTCCTGCAAACACAGTTTTCTTCTCCATTTACTTTTGAACATTACGTTACAGCATGCTCAGTTAACCTAACTTAACTGGCTTTCTTTAAATTCTCCTTGACACTGTTCATAAACCTTAAATAAAAGCCATTTAAAGAAATTCTTTTAGCACTTTTCTTAAAAGCATCTCTCCAAGTCAAGTAACTCTTCTATGGTTTATGATCTCAAGCCAGAAAGCTTTTTCAGAGAACTATGCTGACTTTCAGATAAAAGAATTAAGAAAAACAAAAACAAAAACACTCACACCACACTAGAAGAGGTCAGTATTTATAACTGGAGCAAAAATAGTCAAAGTGGCTAGAATAAAGCTTATAGAATGTTATTAAATGGTACAATGTGTTCACTTGATACCATTTATAAATGATAGGTGGAATTTTAACTTATTGCCAACTACTTCAGGTAAAAGCAACTGGGTTTACTATCTCTCACAGAAAATATACCAAATAGCTTTGACAGTATCCCTCAAAAATCTTTTTGAAATATTTAAGTGATTTCCAGTGAAGTTACTCATCCTTTTTGGAGGAACTACTAAGTCATCCTGTCCTTGGTCTACAGCTGTACAGCCTCAGACAGATCTAGCTGGACATCTTGATTTGACTAGATTTGATCCTGGTTACTACTTCCACAAAAAACCTTTTTATGCTGTCTGGTGTGGCATACACAATAAAAAGATGCCAATTAAGTAGGGAGACTGGAAAAATTATCTAAGCAGAGTTATGACATTTTGCATAGAGATGTGCCATGGACTGGCAGACAGGAAACTAGATTAGGAGTCAGAGGATCTAGTTCCATTTGTGATTTTGCTCACATAATTTCTATTCTATACACACTTAGTTTCCCTGTATTTAAAACTGGGACCTGTTGAAACACCAAGAATGCATGCTAGATGACTTTTAATGCAAACAGTTGCATTCTATCTTTGTGACAATCCCACTGTTACAGCTGAATGACCAAGATACTTTTTTTCCTGAAGACATGACTAATGGTACTGTCAAATACTTGTTGTAATCAACTCCAAAGATGACTGGATTCTATTTTGAAGGGATTGTTATCACCAGCTTGAATATTCCTTTTATGCAGGTAATATGCTGAAATACTTGGTATAACCAGGCAATTCCACTGGCTGCTCAAACCTGGTATTTGCAAAGAATCTTAGGTGCAGTTCTGCAGGACTGTCAAATTAGGAGCATGATGAAGGCAATTTGCTTGGTCTGTTGTGCAGAAAGTATAAATGGAAGGAGTGACTTGATTGTGCACAGCATGCCAAATGGTTAAATGAAGCATTAGGCTTAGCATTAAAAGCAGCAGCACTGTTAGAAACAATTTGCAGGGAAGAAATTGGCAGATGCAGAAATAAGTGTGTGGGCTCATTCTGCTTCTAACCAAGATTACAAAGCACAGCATTAGCAAAAAACATACATTTAACTAGACAGCCAGAATATTGAATATTTATAGCTACATGTCAGCACTGTATATATACAGAAGATACTTACCTTACTGAATTACTTGGGTTTAATTTTTTTTTGTTATGCAAGAACAATGTTAGCATAGGCATTACTCACCTTAGAGAGTACTTCAAGTGCTTGATGTGAAAAGGTTCTCTGGGACTTACAAACTTCAGCTGTAATTTAATACAAAATGCTTAAAAAACTCCACCACATCCAAGACCACCATATTCAGTTTCCCATATGCTTGAGATTAGTCATGTCATTTACAAATACAGCTTTAGATAGACACAGGGCTTAAAAATAAAGCATGCCCAGCTTTTTGCGTAATAAAAAAAAATTTACATCTCAGGATGTTTTAACAAAGTTAACAAAAAAGACATAAGGCTAATAACAAATATATGTGAACTACAACCTATTATTTTTTCAGTTGCAAATATGTTAAAAGCCCTCAGCAGTTCAGAGTCAGACAAAAGAAAAGATAAAAATTACAGGAGAACAAAAAAACCATTCTTCAAATGAGAGAAAAAAAGCATTCTTCAAATATAGCTACTAGTATTGACTTTTGGAACTAACAAGTTAAGAGTGGCATACTATTGCAATCTTCTGTCAGAAGCAAACAAAAAAACCCCCAGTGCAACTGAATCATTGACTTACAAAAATATATTTGAAAGTCTGTCAAACTTACCAAGTGTGTCATAAAAGAATTATTCCGCAAGTTGACCTTTAATGTGCGTGACTCCCCAACTCTGGTTGGAGGAAAGGTATACAGGTCTTCTGGTGCATACAATCCTCGAATTATCCCATTTTGTCTGATTTTGAAAAGAAATTTAAGATATTAAGATTTCCTATTTATATGGTTTGAATATATTAATTCTGTACTTCAAAACAATACTTGTATTTTCTGACAATACTAAATTAAATAAATAAATGAAAAGGAAAAAAACCATCCTGAAGTCTTGATGCCATCTTTAACAAAAAGATTTTATTCCCCTGATACCCACATCATCCCACAGTATGAGACTTGGAGAGCCACCTTACACTGAACAGCAGCAAGGTTAAGACATGTAGTACAGTGGTCTTTTGCAAAGGCAACTTTAAGATATTGTAGAGATTCCAGAACGGTAGAGCGTGCAAGAGATTTTACTGCTACAACAGTGAATCATGGTTAGGCTACTCTGGAACCCAGCTGGAAGGAAAAGGTATGGGAAACTGCTTGTGACTAATACAAAGTCATTAAGTGATTTGCCAGATATGTTTCTGCAGCTATTTACTGTTTAACACGGGATAATTGAGGTTGGAAGGGACCCTCAGGAGGTCTCTAGTCCAAACTCTTGCTCCAAGCAGGGTCAGCTCTGAGGTCACATCAGGTTGTTCAGGGCTTTGGCTTCTTGGGTCTTGAAAACCTCCAAGGACAGAGACTGCACAGCACTAGGCAACCTGCTCCACTGCCTAACTATTCTCATGGTGAGAAACGGTTTTTTTCTGTTCTATCCAGCTGGAACCTCTCATTTCAATTTATGCCCATACCTACCCTGTTTTAACTGTAGATGCTTCAGAGTAAGCCTTCCTTCCTGGTATAGGTGGAAGCTCAGTTTCTGTAAGGGCATCTGTGGAAGCTTTCAGAATTAAAGTTTTATTTTCCGTTTTAGTACCCTGTTGACAAAAATAAAGTAGTCTTTAACATTTGCACTTAAAATTTTAATCTTTAAGTATTTAAACCATTTCTCTTCTCTGAATTGAAGTTTTATGTTTATAGTATCTTTCCAGAATAGCAGAGTCTGGATCACTGTGACAGGGACAATGATTTGGGGAGGAACGCTATAATGTGTTTCTGTGTCTTACAAATACTTTATTTGTTACAAGCCAGTTTGCAACAAACTAGCAGCGCAGATGGAGACTTGAGACCACTGCTAACAATGAAGATGAAAAAAAAAAGCCCTCACTATCTCTACAGATATTCTACCCATATGCCTCAAGAGCAGCAAAGTCAGCAAAATAACTGCTCAGAAAGAGAAGGAAGGAATAAGACATCATTATAGTTTGAATTCTCACAAAAGCAAAAAGCTTTGTAATGCTTTTGCATTATGAACAATACATCCTTCTCAACAGAGGAAGAACTCTGCAGAGAAACAGAATCTGAAAATGCATTATACTGTAACTTCTACATTCTGAAATTCAGCCGTAATATTTACCACTGTTATGCCAGTGGGGACCTACGTTCAGTGTACTCACTAACACAAGGCAACTAGATCATCCTAAGGGAATGCTTTGCCAGATACACAATTTCAAATTCTGCATTGTTTGACATAGCCAGACAGATACTGTTTGATACCCTTGGGTCACAGTACCTTGACAAAGTCAAAGAATCTGAAAATCTCCTACACTTAGTCATAAAACATTGTCTCAAATTTTTCAAAAGCTGCTGACATTTTAGACAAGCAGTTGATTCCCTTACCCCGGGAAGGCTAAAAAAAATAGATTCATCTTCAATAGAGCTGGTATGACAAATTTGTCTTTTAGACAGTCGTTTCTTTTATTGAGAGAGCTTCTAATCAGTCTGTCAGAAATAGCAGCAGCCAAGTTATCTTAATTTTAAAAGAATATTCTTCAGTTGCAAATAACCCGTGAACTACAGTAGAACCTGATATGTAAAGACAAGAAAGGTTTCATATATATCTCTTGCTTCAAGAGCTTGTAAGGGAAAAAAACGATGAGTGCCATACCTCAGTGTTATCATTCAAATTCTAATTTATCAATAAGGCAAGTTTACTCCATGAGAATGAGAAACATTATGGAAAATTGTCAGAGGTTTTCCCCAGTCTTTATAATGGCATCTTCTACTATTGCATCATTTAACTGACACCCCTATTTACTGATTTTTCCTGCTTCAAACCCAGAGCAGTACATAAATGTAACTATTTGGACAATGTTAAAGTGCTTTTGTTCCAAAGAAACCTCAGGAGCGTATGAATAAAACTAGTGTCTATTTAGCCTTAAAATGGGATTTTTTTTTGCTCACTGAGCTTAGAAAGGTTTTCTTCCTCTCCTTCTCTTGCTCCTGGAATATACAAAATAAAACAAAGCTTCTGGACTGCTGATAACAGTAATCCGATCGGGAATCTTGGTAAACAATTATTCACTAAGAAATTCATTAAGTGACAGCTCAGTTGGTTCACTTCCCCTGTTGCAAAATGATACATTAAGAAGTTGCATAGTTATACAGGTAAAGAAGATAAGCCATGTAAATTAAAAATGTTATGCAGTTATGTTATGCAGTTAACATTTGTTCAAATTATGGCAGGGGGTCACTTTTACGCAGTCCTCGACTGTTCTACATAACAAAGGAGAAATCAGAACAACTTAGGTTCTGCCTCAGTCTTCTGGCAGGTTCTTATTGGTTCAGTTTCATCCCAAAGGGACCAATAATTAGACCAAAATAATCCAGAACTGGCATGCACAGTGGTACTGTCATTGATTTAAGAATGCTCATTCTTAAACCAGTGAGGTACCTAATAGCAGCCTAATCAATGTTTATTAGAAGAAGAAAAAAATAAGTTTGAATAACCAGTACTGAGACTGGGAGGGGCTGCAAAGAGCATACAGAATACCTCCTTTCATTGTCTCTAGGAGGAATTTTGTAAAGACAGACCCTTCTGAGCTGCTGACTGTTTCCTAATGGTGGGGGACTGCAACTGCACACAGTGCATGATCCGAGTCAGTTAATTGTTTGTTGTTTTAAGGAAAAAAATGAATACAGTATCACTGATTTTCCTAACTTCACGTCATTCTTTTAGTTCTTTCCTAAGCTCTTTCAAATTTTTCATTTCTTTTGAAGTGGTGCTACAAATAAATACTACTCAGTCATTATGAATGACAGTCAGTCTTCCCACTTTATTCTATCAAGAGTCACATTAACCATAGCAGTAGCCCTCTTTGCCTCAGCAAACCCAGCAGGATTCAAGCTCTTTTCAAAGTTGTAGTAATGCAGACTAAACTCTTGATCCCTGGGACATAACAGATTGCAATTAACTTGTCTTCTCAACTAGAAGTGCACCTGATTAAAAAAAGCAACAATCTAAGTAAATAATCTGCACTGACTCCTCTTGTAAACAGATTTATAATTCCTTACCTATTTGATTAAGGAAATCTTTCATTTTCAGCTGTGACTTTCAAAGTGATCTTGACATTTTTCAAATATTTTCTACAAAATTTTTCCCATACGTACAAGATGTTTGAAAGAACTAATTTTTAACAGCTTTGAAAAATCAAGAGGAACAAATTTGACATGCTAGTTCATAAACATCAATATCAAATTGTGCTGCTCAAATATTTACACAACTTTGGCACCTAGTCACATTCTCAGAAGTGAATTATTTATAACTAGATTTCTGATGAAAAGCTAAAAGAATTAGACGAAAGCTTAATAAAAAAACCTCTTAAACAAAAACTGCCCAGGTCTCATTTTTCCTAAAGTTAGAAGTCATTTAACATATACTTTGCGAACAGGTCGCCTTTTCAGCATAAGTAACAACTGGGAAGAACAAGCATCCTGTGCAATTGTTGCTTTCCAGTGGAGGTAAGATGAGCTGGCAACAACAGCAAGCAAGATTCTCACTACCAAAACAGGCTTGGTTCTCTAAAAGATCTCAAATCTTCATCTGGACGACTTAGAAAAAACACAAGCTTTCTGGAGAGGACAGCAAACCATWTATATTGACCATGCAATACTGAACGCACAAAGCTATTCACATTCAGATGGGTAGTGAGGCAGGGATTAAAAGCAAGCGAAGGACAGAGCACAGAAAATCAGTTCCAACTCCCAAGCCCCTATCTCCAGGCCTCAGTGTAAAATTAGAGCTGAGGAGCAACAGGAGAGCTGAAGGGGAGCTCCAATTGCTCCTATGAATAAGCCTCAAAAAATACCCCACCTGTGCTGTTATTCTGATCTATACACTTACAGGATGATCTTTTTAGATGCCTGACAGTTTCCGTTTTTTTTTCTTTTTTTTGCCTAGTGGTTTTGCATGTCTTTTTTCTTACAAAAGAGATAAGGGAGACTTCAGAAGTAGGTCAGGAACAGTACTGCATTACTCAGTGCAACAATCTTCACACAGATGGATGCATAGCCTTATTAGCCCAAGCTTAATTCCTTCCTTCCTCCCTGACCCCCCGTTCTTCCCCTGAATTCCTGCTTTCTTCTATTCAAGAGATCCTAAGAAAAGTCTAATTAAAATATTTTCATCATTGTTTTTGATGCTCTTAAAATCTGCAAACACACACTTAAGAAAGCAAGTCAGTCCCTCCCCACGCAGACTGAACGTAAATTCAAAAAACAATGAGCCTAAAATCATACCAGATTCACTGACTAAATAATGGTTTATTGTATTGAAACACTCATTTCTTACAAGTGCACCAGGACTAAAACGAGGATCAAAAATGAACAGAAAACTACTAGTTCTTTCCAAACCAACTACATAATGTATTTAGTAAAATTCCCTATCACTTTTCCACATTAAAAAATATTATCAATGTAGTTAATACAGCTTAAGGATATAATTGAATAATGTTAAATATAAAAATGCTCAGAAAAAGAGATTCTATCAGAAACATACCCATATCTCCCAAAAGGATGTTTGAAATTTTCAAGATTGCATCATTACATATTATAACAAAGGTCAGGTACTTTGCTATAATTCTTTGTAGCATGATGTATTTAACATCTGATATAAACAAATCTGCCTCTACAGAAAATTCCCAGAGAAGACAAGTTTCTTCTCTATTTTCTTTGAGCAGAAAGCAAAAATTGTGCATCTTACATGGCAAAAGAAAATGCATTATCCCCTAGGCAAGATGAGAAAGGTATGTTTGTAAGATAAGAAAAATAGTGCATTTAAGTCTGAGATAAAAGTATTATCAGATTCTTTCAAAATATTCTGGGGCATACCAGAGACAGTACTGTATAATTACATTAAGATGCTTATCAGGAATTTTCACCTAGGAGAAAGAGAGTTTATAATATTTATATACTTACTGCTCCAGAAAGCTGAAATCTTAATTTGTGTTTCCTATATGGTTTTTCAACTGGGTAACACTCAAGGTCCCAGAACTGGGAGTAATCTCCTCTATCTCTGGGTAGAAAGATTAGAGCAACCTACCAAAAGAAAACATTTGTCAATTTTTTTTTGTTGTTTACACAGTTTCACCTACATACAGTTACAGTTAAGCCAGCACAACAATTACACACTAAATAGATATATACATGCCACACACAGATGATCTTGCAGAAGACATTACTCTCCATCCTCCTTTACCCTCAAATGAAAGATCTGACAAAATGGGTGGTGCAAGCACTCCCAAACAGGATTTGAGTTCAGCTAATCTGCTTTAAGGAAAGTCAGTAAGTGCTTGTACAATTGTTTCTATTACTAAAATAGGAGAGAAGGGGGATGAGGAGGGGAATATGCCTGCAGCTGGAAGGCAGCAATACTTTCATCTAACAGCTAAACTGTGAACAACTGTACCCCTCCAGCTCCAAATCTGTAAGCAAACTTGTAAACTACAGTGCTATAGTTAGTAGAGGACAGAAATTAAAACTCACTTGCAGGCTATGCATTTGAACAACCTTAAAGGTCACCTATAAAACAAAGACTCCTCTCTATATAGTGCTGTAGCAGTTTAGTTCAAGAGTAAACTTGCACTGATTTCAAAGTTGGGGGAAAGAAAAGAGAAGGGGCATAGCAGACCAGAATAGATCACTACAACTGAATCTATTTGCCAAATATTATCATAGTCACTGCAAAAAAACAGCAAATCACGATAGCAGTCTGCACCTATTCAGCTTCAGGCAATAGCCTGACATGCCAATAATGAAATAAGACCTAATAAACAAACCTGAACTAGGACTGCTGAGGCAGAGACATTTGTTTAAATTCAAATACTGCTTTTCCCTATTAGGAGATAACCAATCAAACTGAAAAGGGAACAAGTTTTCTATTTCTTGTAAATAGATCATAAATTGCATCATCTTAGGAATAATCTATGTAAGAAATGTCACAATAACACATAACTATTAATCAATGAGAGTTCATGAAGATGAACATTTAGTGTCAAAGTAGCACTTGGGGAGGTGAGGGACAAAAAGCCCCACAGAAACCTGTTCAAGATGTGCTTGGATATGTTTTATCATTGTGGTTATGAAACCCTCTACTGGCCAGGAGATAAAACTGTAAGTCAAATGAAATCACCTTAAGGAATAGAAAACTGTTCTTGAACAAGTACAACAATACCTTGCATAAGAAAGGGAAAATGGTCCTCTCAACTAGTTTCATAAGAACAGAGTATTATTCAGGATTTTGTTGTAGATTTTACAAAGCATTTTAAAACACTTTTCTGTTCTGGAATGGTTTACCTTTTGGAACTAAAAAAAAAAAAAAAACACTCTGCACAAAGTAAAACTACAGACTGCCTGTATTTTTATAATCAGTTCAGCTGACATTATATCAGTTGTGGGTAAGTAGATGCTGAACACCTGATACACTCCAGTACCCAATTATGGGAGGCCAGTATTTTATCATTATCAGATAAAGTACAACCAGCTTCACAAATTCAACTGCTATTCCAGAGAATTTGTCATGTAAGGTACTATTTTACAGTTAAGACAAACAAATATTCTTGACATATGAATAGCAGTTTACCTTCTCTTCTCTATGAGCTTCAAGAGTACCAGAAACACAGGAACATCTGAAAGCGGAGTAAGTAACCCTATAAACATGACCACTTTCATCCACATCCTGCAAATTAAGTTATGAGTTAGATTTGGAGGGAAAAAATATATCAGCCTTGCAAAGGACTGAAAAAAACATACCAAATAAAGCTACTTTCAGGTCAAAGGATAATATCAAATCCCCAAAGCAAATGAATAAGGATTGAAACTACTACAATATTTATGCAATCATCATGACTACTGACTTGCAATTTAGAAGGGGCACACTGGCTAGAACACTGCATACACAGTCTTCACAATCTGGGCTACAGCTAAGAGTGTTTCATAATCCTTTTTTCTATCGTTTCATGACAAGACCATAATGATTCTAGCACAAAATCAGCACAACTATCACAGTACTCAGATTATACAAAAATAAAAAAACCACAACACACACAGAGGGGAAAGTATTTACAAATATCAATACTACAGCTACAATAATTGCAGGAGTGGCAGCAGTGTGAATCAAGTATCTTTGACCTAACTTTAAATTACCTACAGAGATACCACATACAGTATAATCCCAGCAGCACAAGTCTCAATACAAGGTAAGTTAGTCTGACATTCTGGATCTGAAATGAACACATCTTTCATGTATGTTTGACTACTTAATGCAATCTGGAAGATGTATTGGATGAGCACCAGCAAACCTTATGAGCTAGTAAGTGCTCTATGGGACAGTTTCTGGCCCACTGATTCACCGTTAGGTAGTACGTTAGGTGAAAAAAGCAGTAAAATATTTCCCTACTATGGTTAGAAAAGAAAGATAGCCTGAGAAGAAACTTAAGTGTATTATGTAATATATATTCTTTCTGAAGAGGGTAGGGGGAGAAAGAGAAAGTGGARGGAAGAAAGGGAAAAAAGAAAATAAGAGATTTGCCTAAAACATGCATTAGCAAGGCAGCATTCACTCACCTTAACATAGGGTGGCGCAAATGATGACAAATGCCACTTCAGGTTTTCATCCCCCTTATTTTCCATTTCCAGATAACTCTCTAGAAAAGAGGTATCAGAATGATAAATATATTGAACGTCTTTGTTCTGAAGTGTTATTAAACTTTTGTATTTTTAGGTAAAAGAGTTTAAACAAAAAGACTATTTCAAGACACAACACAAGTTTAMCAGAAACAGTTTTCAAGATGCCACATAGATTCGAAACTTCTAGAGCAGAATCAAACAAAACACACTATCAAAATTCTTGAAAGCTTAAAGTAAATTTGGAGGTAAAGTCTTCTAATTAAGAATCAAACTGAAGATGCTTACGGGGTTGGGGGGGAGTGTATCAAAGACAATGTGAAGTGAATGCACTGTTTGGACCAGGAAGTTGGCTTCTATAAATTCAGAACAACATGACAAATAGCAAAGATATCCTCCAAGTCACTTCTAATAGTCTCAATTTATTATAGCATTCAGATTTTTGGCCAGTATCTTCACATAATAGAGTGCAAAAACTACAAAAAAAGTTCTAAGGACTGCTAAATGAAAAAATTATAATGTCAGTAATCATTACAAAAATCTTCATTAGCTAGAAAAGAGAACTAAGCACTAGGGAAAATCTGGTATCTAGATAAGAGAATGGCAGTTTCATATAGTAATTTGGAGAATTTTAAGCATTATTGGAACTAAAAATACAGACTGAGGATTCAAGGCTCTATTTTCAACATCATCATCTTAGATCCTTAAGTACAAGACAGAGATGGCCAGTCTTGTAGTTACCATTCCCTCAGGCTTAAGGAAGTAATTTATTTCTCTGCTATATGCATAGAAATTTATCTAGCATCACAGAGACACATACAAATACAGGGAGAATGTGGTCTACTGCAGAAGTGCAGTGATCTGGAATAGCTTCAGTAAAACACAGTAACCACACAGTGTCATCTTAGCCCATGGCACAGTATGGTACCATCCATCACAATTGCCTAAAAATTGCCAAGTTATCTATCTGTATGCAAACCTGTCTACAGAAAACAAGAATGCTATACTGTATAAGCAAAAAAGATTTCAGAGAAAAGTTACATCACAAAGATTAACATTTCAAGAAACAAAATCAAGAGAGTAGACCTGCCCAATCACACTTGTCAAGATAAAAAAAGAATTAAAAAGAGTCAAGGCATTCAAGTTTCTAAACGTGCAATACAGCAAACAAAAAAACTTTAAACACAAAATACTACAGATGTTGCAATTACAAATAAGTGAAATTACCTGAGCTCTCACCAGATCTTGTTTTAGGAAAAACAACAGTTCTGTTCTTTATTTCCATTTTTGTTAAAGGGGGCATTGAAAGAGGTTTTGCCATATAAGTAATAGGATTTTCAGACTGTAGAGTGAATGCATCAAGTTTTCTAGACGGAGAGCCTGCCTCAGACGCATCCTGTGCAACTGCATCCCGAATCTGCACTTTGATAAACTTTAACACAATTTGAAGAGAGTAAGAAAGATTTAAATACTGAATATTGTTATACTACTTAACTCTATTTTCCTGAGCTGTAAGAGCTCACATCGTTCAACTCTACATCCCAACAGTGGGAAAAAAACCTCAAGTTGGAAAACCAAGTCTTCTCTAACTTCAGTTCATAAAGCTTAAAGCTTTTCAGGGAAAAAAAATAATTTAGGAGAACAGGAAAATTTACTCAATGTTTACCAACTGGAGGGTTTAATTCAATAGGCTATATGCAAGTACTATTACAGTAACCTATTAAGACTGAATCCCTCTCTCACTAGAGCTGTTTTCCATAAATATAAATATACCTACAAACAGTATTTACTTACAACCATAAAATTTTTAACAGCTAACTTCCTAAATACCTAGGTTAATACCATTAAAATATTAGAATACTTTTTGCTTAACTGGACAGGTAGCAAGGAAATGGTAAAAGTATTATCAACTACCAGATCATTTATATTTGACTGTTTTTGCTACATCCTTTATTTTTGTTATACTAGTTTTCTTCTCTTTAATCCTATTCTCATATTGCAGAACACAACATAGTTAAGGACATGTACAGTGTCTATTGCCTTCTCAACTCATTATTTTCATCAATTTCCCCGTGTTTTTAAAGGCAGTTTCCAATTCTGTATCATATACATCATCTTTCTCCTTCAAGAGAAGATATGGAAAAGTAGATATGCTGTTTTATTCTTTGTCTTCTTCATTTCTCTCTCCATGCACCCCTATCAATACCACCAAAATACATACTGGCTTTAAAAAACAAACCAAGCAAATTCCAAAAAAATCCACAAATAGATGTCTATTTCTTTGGGGAAGACTACCAAAGAGTCTTTCTGCTTTTACACTGATGAAAGAAAAAACTCTTGACTTAGTAAATTGATTTCATATATACTCCTTAATTCAAGCAGGGAAAAAATCTTGGATTAAAATGCAAGAAGATCAAGAACCTGTTCTACTGTTTCTTTCCCACAGACTCATCTGCCAGAAGGCTAATTTTACCTTAAAAGAGACCAAAAGGAGCAGTGGTGTCTTGTTCAATAACTTATTTTAGCTTTTCGTATTTATTTTACATATATATATATATATGAAGTATTAATTTAGAATTTCTAGCTGACAATGCATAAATCAGTGGTGGGTAAGCAGATGCAATTTTGTTAGTAATTAATTCAGTCTATGTGTTCCCCTCACAGTATTTATTCAGAGATGAATGAACCAAAAATCTCAATTTACAGAACAGCAATTTAGCTACTTTTATTCAGAACATTTTCTTTAGGAAAGCTTTAAAATTATGGAGGGGAAAAATGATTTTAATGAAAGTACATGAAGTTGACAGAACTGGTGTCCTACACCTAAAAGGTTATAGCAACACTTCTAGTCCTTACCCATCAAACCAAAATACACTGTCACAACCCATCTCTCAGGTAAGACGTACCTTTTGTCCATTATCACAATGTATATAGATTAGGCCACTCCAAGGGATTACTGAAGGTTTTGTAGCAAGTGATGGATTAGGACTCACCAGAATTAGTATACTGCTCCTATTAAAAGAAAAAATTGCTAGCATTATCCTCATATTAGACTGAACATCTATAACTGATGTGTAACTAGCTCAAGAAAGGATGTATTTTTAGGATAGCAGCTAAGTGGAAAAGATCTAGAGATAAATTTAAGATTCTTAGATATGTGATTTATTATAGAGATTTAATAGTCAGAAACATGAAACACTAACATACTTTATAAACTTGTCAGTGATGGTTGTATGGGGTGGGAGGTATAGGAAAAGAGTAAAACATCTATCACTAACATGCACATCCTGTCAGGCAACAGGAAGTAGACATATGATTACATGTTTCAGAAAAAATAAGCTTCAAATTTCAAAAATGAAATTGTATTATTTAAACAAATTATCCTGCACAAATTGCATTTAAGGCATCTTTGAAAAAAGTTCCAGTTTTAGAGAAAGAGCTTTCCTTCCTTTCTCCCATGCAGAACCACCAATTTTGGAGAAAAAAGAAAAGCCTTCCAATGTTATCAGTGGTTTCTATAGATAGTAAGAATAGTATTCATTTGAAGCAGTTAGGACATCACACAGAATTTGACCACCAAGAACATAAGTATATTCTGATTTAGAGCATTCCATATTCTATACTGTATAAATTTAAATAAAAGAGGGCAGAAAGTAAGCAAGGAAGAATTTCAAGATTAGCACTAGATCACTGAAATAAAGGTCATTGACAGTAAGCAAAGAGAACCAATTAGCAGAATTATTCAAGTTACACCTGAAGAATTAGCTTGAGATGTAATTAGCACAGCACACAAGTTTAGTGTAGGAGCAAAATCAATCCACAGGAATCATAATATGGCCATCTCATATAAACTTCAATGAACAGCTGTTAATAGTTTTAAAATATTAAATCAGGATACTGGTATTTCTTGAAATATTCTTTTCAACAGAAAGGGATGGGGTTTTAGTTTCCAGCAGCAGGAAGTCTTTCAGGGGTACAGCCAGCAAGTACATTCACACAACAAGCAAACACAGCTTCATCACTCTAGATGACAATTTTCTAATGCTCAGCAGTCTTTGGAATCTCTGCACTCGTGCTCCTCTCTCATGTACAGGCTGTGTATGCAAGAACAGGATTTGCAATGTGCACACACCATCTCTGTTACTATCTGTTGTCACAAACCATTCCATTGCCTTTGCTCCTTTCAGCTTCTTTTTGACATTTGCTACAAACTTCATCTGCCAATCCAACTCACATGGAGTCACAGACCATACGTCTCTCACAAGGGTCACATCCAAACCTAAAGATATTACCTCTCTGCTTTCATTGCTTCCATTCTGAATGGAGTGGAGTCTAGCAGAAAAAAGTCTAAGCATCTTTTCAAATCTTATCCAGAAAGGAAACTCCAAAAATGTTTTCCAAAGAAGGCTCTTGCAACCCTTCCAGATTCCAACAGTCCTGGCTTCAAAAGTGCAGTTTTTTTCTCAGCACTTATCTATACTCCCAACACTGAGGTGCAGTAGCAACATCCCAGAAGCTAGTTTCACTTTCCTCCATGAGAAAATCTGTTAGAATGCTACCAAACGCAGTAGGGACACAGGACTTTGTTATTCCATATTCAGACAGGCTAGTGATTGCCTTTACCACATCCCTTGGAACTTGAGAGTTTTAGAGGGGGGCGGCCAGCATGATCTTACATGCTCTAGCATGGCAAAGCACATTCTTAGTCTTAGGACTGTCCTTCACTCTCACTGAGATCTCAGACACCCTCCTTTTCCTGGACTAAATCAGTTCAGGAATTCTGGGCGGTCCCAGGCATCACTGCATTACGCAGATTCTAGCTGGCTCCTAACCCAACAGCATGCCTGCTCTTGGCACTGCAGAGACATGGTCATGAAAAGCAGAAAAACAGGTAAGTGCAGCTTGTTGAGCCTAAGTCAACTGTTCCCACAGATCTGTTTCCCACTTGCAGCTCTGTTCTTGATCCAAACTACTTATTCAGACCCARCATACCAGGTTTCAGTTCATTCTTCTCCAATGAAGGGTCAAAAAAAAATTAGAATTATGCAATGCAAGAAAGTTGCTTGAAGAACCACTTCAATTCCCTCTTATTAAGAAATCATTCTACAGAGAATCATGAATCCAAGGTACAGGACACTTGCTACGTCCTTACTTTTAGCTACTGGAAAGTCGTTCATTGCTATTTCTCTTTTTGAAACTGTTGTTCTTAGCATTGACAGCATCTGCAAGCAGAGGCAAATATCCAAGTCCCTCCAGACAAGCCTCTTGTTCTCACTGGTGATGGAAGTCTCTCCCACTCAACATATCCAGGTATTTACACATATATGAAGATAGAATTAAGTGTTTTTTAAATGCATCAAATCTTGAACAGTGATGCCAGACTGAAAAGCAAGCATCTGCTTTGGACAAACATCTACAAAATTAAAGCAACTGCTAAATTAAATAATACTCAAGCAGCAAAACTATTTATTGTGGAACAAGAGCCATTTGGGGGGAAATGAGACCAGTTTAACAGTGGGATCTTAAAAGTCTATCTGTACTGACCTTAAAAAAAAAAAAAAA
>NW_020448296.1:79925-82489 GCF_003343035.1 Apteryx rowi
ACATCTGAGAGAAATTTCACACACATGCAGTAATGTTATGAGTATTGTGACAAAATACTAATAGTAAAGTAGAGGTGACCTGACACTGGCTTGTTATTCTTTTTATATTACAAGTATTGAGAAGCCAGAGATTAAGCAGCAAAAAAACAGATTTGTCAGAATACAACAACAACAACAAAAAAAATTCAGATGACTATCAGCACATCAGCAAAAGAAAATGCGAACAAGTCATACTAATATCCGGAAGAGAAGCACTTTATAAGAACAGCTAAGCTTTTTCTACAGGAACATTTTTAACAAAAACACTACTGTGAAAGGAAGATTTTTTTCTAAGCTTCTGCTTTGTCAACCATCCAGTTCCCAGAGAACTATACAAGAACAATAACAGTATTTCCCAGCACAGAAAACTCTTGGCTTCTATGTAATTTTGCATGTGACAAATGTATACCTATGCACGGAAATATAAAAGGATAAGGTCCTGAAATATAAAAGTTAGATTTACATGTTAACTGACAAAAAGACTACAACCTAGAACTCACTAGAATAAACTCCCCTAAAACATCAACACACTTTCATAAGTTAAGGAAACCTACAGAAAGAAACTCACTCTGGTTCAATATTTCCATGTTGTGGGGTTATAGTAAGGCAGTGAGCTGGCCAAGAAAGCTCAAATGTCAACATCCTGTTAGAATTGTTGATAATTTGTACATGTCCAGTATCAGCTCTTCCACCTGTAATATAAAAAAAGCTATAAAAAGTTAACACGAACAAAAATTAAGATGTCCCAAATTGAGAGATGCACCAATTAAGATAATTTGTCCTATTTTTACCTTTGCATGCTTTAAAGCCTTCAGTTTCTCTTGCTAATGCACTGCATATCATAAAAATTCCAGTTTAGTTCATGTATACTACCCAATTCATCTTTCTGTTGACAATTTCACCAAAACTACATTCAAACCAAGTTTACTGTTTAGATGAAATGCTACTTCAGCAAGATTACTCATCAAGCCAAATTTACAAATCCAAAATAATTACAGGCATGATAAGTAGTACAGTTATTTTACTACTAGAATGGTTATTTTATTAACTTTGAAAAATACTCACTAATAGAAGGAGATGTCAAAATCAAGTATTCAGGTTTAACAGCCCAAGTCTGTTGATCAAGTAATTTATTCTGAATGATATCATCAGTTTTTACAGGTAATGGAGGACCTTGAGGTCCTTTAACAGGAAGAACATCCAAAGTTGCATTCATGTGTCTGATAGAGTTGGCAAATCTGAAAACAAAATTGCATTAAGCAAAAGTATTCATAAAAATAGCTTACAAGTAATTGTATCAACCTACTTTTTTTAGTCGATAAAATGAGTCATACTTACATATAAAGCTCTTCACAAGGGCCTTCAATTTAATTCAGTTCTCCATTATTAAAAAAATTAAATCAGCTATATCATGACAAAGCTTATTTACAGGATGTTTAAAAAGATCATAATGGAAGGGATTAAAACAAACAATTATTTTCAGGTGATAATAAAGTAAAAGGCTTTCTCTATACATACTTTATTCAGATTAAGAAGGTACTGCAGGGAGAAATAAGAGTTCACAGAACCACAGAACAGTTGAGGTTGGAAGGGATCTCTAGAGATCACCCAGTCCAACCTACCTGCTAAAAGCAGGGTCAACTAGAGCAGATTGCTCAGGAACTTGTCCAGTCAGGTTTTGACTTTGTTGCAGTGTTTGACCATCCTCACCATAAAAAAGTTCTTATGTTTAAATGGAATTTATTGTATTTTAATTTGTGCCCATTGCCTCTTGTCTATTCACTGTGTACCACTGAGAAGAGTTTGGCTCCATCTTCTCTACTGACCCCCATAAAGTATTTATGCACACTGTTAAGATCCTCCCTGCCGAGCCTTCTCTCTTCAAGGCTAAACAGTTCCGACTCTCCCAGTCTCTCCTTGTATGACAGAAGCTCCAATTCCTTAATCATCTTCATGGCCTAACACTTCACATCTTTGCTTGCAAGACAGATGGCAGATAAGCTCATATATGAAAGCTAAGAAGCTTTCTTATTCTAGCATTCAGAGTATTTCTCACAGCAAGTTTAATTGACAACAAGGTAGATTTTAAATACTAAAATACAAACCAGAAATCAGCAGTTAAAGGTAAAATAGGTAACTCTCTTGATCCATACAACATTGTGCAAACAGAGCTTTTGTTCCTATTATTTGTACTTTTACTTTTTAATGCTTCTGAGAATCCTGACTCAGTTCAGGACATCTGAATTAATACCTGTGGATTCATCCCTTAAGATAACAATGGAACCAGCAAGGCAATTGATTCACAGAATTCCTTAACATGAAATTTCATAATGGTCAGATTACTAAACACAATCAGATTTCTAAGAATTGCAGTGCACTCAAAAAGTGAAGATCCTCATGCTGTTTAACCAGGGAATAAATTCACAGCATCACAGAATGGTTGAGGTTGGAAGGGACCTCTGGAGATCATCTAGTCCAACCCTCCTGCTCAAGCAGGGTCACCTAGAGCACATTGCACAGGATCA
>NW_020448296.1:83124-86861 GCF_003343035.1 Apteryx rowi
GGGGAGAAATCAACCTTAGCACTGCTCATCCTCTTGATGAGCTGTGGCACGTACTACACTGAAAGTCATATTGGCGTACGAGCTGGACAAGGAACGGTCACTAATCCTTGGTATATCTCTATTTCTATCAGAGACATAAAACTTTATTATGTTACTGGGACTATAAGAAATGCACTTTGGAAGTACCCATGGAAAAAACAGCTTTTTGAGATGAAGAATAGAAAGTTGCAAGCAAGTGAGTGACATCAGTTTAGAGAATAGTTTAAAAATTATCCTAACAGTTTAAATAGACTATATAAAAATGCAGAGAAGACTCAGCTAAATATTCAGAGAGGCAAATTTTCAGCATAGTCAGCTCTTTCACTCACACAGCAAGTCAATTTTCATCACTGATATAAGGGTGCAACCCTTAAAAAAATCTCAAAGGTTTTAAATGAAAGCAGATGCAGTTCAGTTTGGTGTTATCTGAAGGTAATCTTTATAGTCACATTACCTGTCTGATTCCAAATGACATTGAGGATACTGCTGAAAATCATCCTGATCAAAAATGGAATATCCAACTACAGAAAGGATAACCTTACGCATATTTCCATAGAAGAGATGGACGTCATTTGCCCTTCTTGGGATATCATATACTAAAAATAAGAGGAATAGAGCAATTCTAGTAAGAACAAATCAACAATACCCTGAAATCACACAGAGATTTGAGATATAATCCTAGTCAATCATCAGGTGGCTAAGATACTGTAGATTGCCTGATAATTGAACCTGTAGTAAATAATTTTTGGAACATAAATCAACATTAACATTAGATGTAACATAAGAATCTAAGCACAAAGCAATCTGAACATTTTAATGGTGTTATGGAAAGTGAGATTTTGACAGAAATTACTTCTAAATCAAAGACAACGGATTAACACTTCAGTATTTAATTCAATATCCCTATAACTGCCTAAAAGGCCAGAAATGTCAGAATACCATTTAAAAATACTAAAATATTAGCTCAAAATGTTTAATTAATCAAGTCAAAGAAGTTCTCTGCTTTGCTTTAAGCTACTTCTTGAACTGGCAGAATGAGGAAAAGAGCACTTCTCACACAGGATACATTTGAGCCAACTGTTATTGCCTTTGCTGCACTGTAGATAGCAGGGACAATTATTAATATTTGTATATAGCTTCTACACTTCAGCTGAGGATAAGACAGAGCAACACCTACTATAGAAGCATTTACATGCATCCTGGAACTTGTTAACAAAACCAGGAGTCGTACAAAAGGATTTCTAGCAGAATATGTTTTTCTGAAGCAACTAGAGTTCTAATCTGTCATATTTCATAGAGCCCAGCATAGAAATATATTCACCTGTAGGATGGCCCTTATTGCTACTCTCAATTTTTGGTCTCCTTCCCCCACCCCATTATTTGAACTCCATTCCTGTCAGGAAATTCCAGTTTTAAAACACTTCATTAGGATGTAAAAGTGAAATGTGCTCTCTCATTTTCATTAACTAAAAGTATCAAAATGACCAGTTTATGATGACATTTAAAGTTAACTCAATTGTAAGGCCATAGTGCACATATTTCAGATACTAAAGGTCAGACTTAGAGCATGTAAACAGCATAATGGTGCAATCTTCCCAACCACAAGGGACAAGCAATTTTGTATAAAGGCATAGATTCTATCAAATGTAATTAAGCATGTCACGTGATACCTAGAAATGAATTATTCTTAGGAGGATCTCACAAAGGATACTTGATCAAAATTCTTTCCCCGCTCTTTTACAAATATGCATATGCAGATGAGTTGCTAATCTTCATTGCAAACTAGATTCATTTTGACAACACAGGAAGTATGCAATTCACAAAACATTYTAGACTGCTTTCAAATAAAATATTTAGAATAAAAATCGCTATGTATTAAATAACAACCACCACTTTATCTATTCAATTAGCAATTTATGCACATCTTAGCAACTAGAAATATATTACACGAGYAAGAGAAATTTAACTACTACAGCAAAGCAACTGAATGTAAGGGAGCTGAATCAGCAGCCTGAGAGATGCAAGACTGCTGCAGCTCCATGCCCCCACATCCAACCATCAAGGCGGAGCATGTGTTTCTAGGAGGCACACACACACAAACACACATATACAACATGTGATTATACATACACACAGCCAACCACAGATATCAGCACAGACAGAAACACTCAGCACTCACACACACACACACACACACACACACAGTGTGGATCCCTCCAGTAGCTGGGCTTAAACACTCAGTCTGTGTAGCAGCTGGCACAAACACACACAAACCCAGAAACACACACAAACGGGTCCCTCAGGCAACACACACAGAGCTCCCAAGCCACTTAACTCCTCAGCTAGTTCGGCCTGATATTTGCTAGTGGTCACACACTGACACACGCACCCTGGCTCTCCTGTTGCCAGCACCACAGACGCACCTGGGCCCCTGTGACCCACAGTCCCGCTCCTGGTGCTGGCACTGCTCACAGCAGCCTCTCCAGTCACCGGCACCGCAGGCACCCAGCCCCCTGCGACCTGTCATCTGACCCTGGTTGCCGGCGCTTTGACCTCCATGCACGCACATGCACACAGATAGAGAGCCCCTCACCCAGGAAGACAGCTGGAAACAGAGTTTGGTGAGCAGACAGGACAAGCGGCGGCGATGAGGTGCAGGGCATGGCCAGGCAAGCAGACTGACCAGCAACCTGTTCACATGCCACCAGCCCCTCTGCATCCTATTACCCCTCTATTTTTCCCATGTCTGTTCCTGCCCAAACCACCCTGATCCCTCCCTTTCCCCACCTTTGGTTCCCCCCATAAAGACCCCACAATAAGTCTTGTGCAAGCACCAAATGCTCTTCCCTGCATCCCATAATGAGTCCCACAGCCCTTAGGCAATAACCCCGYCCCCTCCTCCCGCAGTCTGTAAGGTGATCTGGAGAGCCTTTCCTGCAAGGGGTGCATTTCACACCTGGACAACCTCTGTGTGTGTGTATGCGCATGTGTGTGTGCATGCAGGCAGGCAGGCATAGATGGGCTTTTTACAGGCTGAGCCCCCTCCTGCAATGGCCCTAGGAGCAGCCCAGGCAGAGTATTGCTCGGGTTCCCCCATCCACCCTTGTTCCTCTGCTCTGCATTGTGCATGCATGTGTGAAGACGAGCTTTTAATCGCATAACCTAACAATGAATATAGGACAATATCAAAACATAGGAATATCTGTAAGATTCTAGTTCTCTTATGAGTATGAAAGCTGACCATCTAGTCTAACTACATAGTTACATATCACACTGATACATCAAGTGAGCAGACCAGTGAAAACTAACACCACACTATTTCAAACACTGAAGTTAAAATATAATTTCTTAGTAGATTTTTCAAAAACCTCTGTGGATTAAGGCAATGTAGAATAGAGACCAAAATGGTCTAGGGTTATAGCTTTACCAGTATGTAGCTTCAGATTAGAACTTCCCAGCTCTGAGGATTGACTTTAATCTTTTAACTTTATTCCACAGTCTCTCTTCAACACGCTTTTAATTTAAAAGGTTGAAAAGCAACAAAGCAGTTAAACATTGAAAAAACTCACTTTTCAATTGAAAGATATCTTAGAGAAAAAAAAATACTCGCATGTTTGCTTCCTACTCGCATGTTTGCTTCCTACTCGCATGTTTGCTTCCTACTCGCATGTTTGCTTCCTACTCGCATGTTTGCTTCC
>NW_020448296.1:87416-96831 GCF_003343035.1 Apteryx rowi
AAAAGGCAAGCACAAATAACCTATTCAACTCTAAAAACTACACTTCCAGCATCCATCCTTGAAGACATATTTGCAGTGTTACACCAGCCTGTCTCCCAGTTTTTTGGGATAGCAGCTTCACCTCAAATCTATTGACTTCAGTACAGAAAGCAGTGCCGTACCAGACAAGTTTTGTATATCCAAGATAAATAAGTTTGAGTAAATGAAATGGTTGTGACCAAATAAGAAACAATAAGCTACATTAGACAATTTCAGCAAAGTATGGTGTCAAAGACAATAAAAAAAACAACTAAGATGCAAGAGGTAGGCCTTGTTTTCTACAGAAACGTATTTTTAACTACTATTAGCAAGTCACTAGTAATAAGCCAACTATAGTTAATCAAAGACTGTCTGGGCTCTCTCACAGTGTGTTAACAACTTCAGAGCACACATGAAAACCTCAAGTATCTTCAGTAGGACTTCACCTCAACCTAGCCACGATGAATGATCACCCCTCCAAGTAAAAGCAACGTATAAAAGATCTACAGGGAAAGAATCAGGCTATAAGTTTTACTCTGGTGTCATAACAACCTTCGGACAGCAAAATCTTTCCATAGGTGAGAAGAATTAGTTCAAGAAATATGGTGTTAAAGGGCTTAAAGTTAAGGACATTGCTAGACTAAATTGCAGATTTCTTAATTCCTTGATAATACAAGCAGAAGTTGAAGAAAAGTTTAGAGTTACTTACTTTGGGAGGGGAAAAACATCTTCAAACGTCAGCAAACTTGTTTTCTGCCTCTTAGTTTTCAGATACAGAATATATTACCCGTGTACAAGATTAACTCTGCAACTTTCAGTAAAATTGTACCTCAAGTCTTTCTCAAGTATTAATAAGGTAAAAACTCTCAGAATAAACTGAACATTTCTAGTGTCATAACACACAGATGAGGGCTTCTGCTCTGCTCAGAGAAAAGCATAGTAAGTCTAAATGGACAGGTATGCAAAAAAGAAAGCAAGTTTTGTCCAAATCGGGCATTTCACTTCCRCATTTAACAAAAAATCATGGAAAAATAACTAGAATTCAAGCCTAAATCACATTTCTTCCCCCCAAAACAAGTATTACATATTTCCTTTAACAAGTCATAGGCTCACCTTCTGTCACTAGCTGCTCCCCTTGAAATTCTTCATCAAATATCATGTTTCTCAACAGACTGTTTTCTGGGACTATGTATTTTGCTACCTGAGGGTTACACATCATGGCTCTATTAAAGAGATAAGAAACAGACTTTAAATTTTACATATTACTGGAAACATCAATCTGAAAAGGATTCCCAGGGTAAGAATCTACCATCGTTTTAACTTGTATCATTTCTGGAATACACCAAGCTCACATTTGTGAACATACTTTTAAGTTTGAAGCCTTCTCATAAGCTTAAAACTTGGGAGAGAAAAAAAAACAACCAAAAAAAAAAACCACACAAAAACTCACACTGCTCTATCGCTGCAAAGTAAAAGGTACCAAATCATGGCTATCATAGGCCTATCTTTCCAAGGTGCACACTTATTCTCTACCCTGAGTTACATCTACCTAGATTTTTGGTAAGTACTTCAGGTGTACAAGTCATTTTTAAATCATCACAGTAAAGATGAGAATGCTATTTAGATGCTGAGGAAAAGTCTCTTGGGGAGAAAAATCAACTAGTCAATGGCAGAGTGGCAGCAGGTGCCAGCAAACAGCTGGGACACAGGGCTGAAGAACATGACTGAAAATGGAGCAGAAAATACTGGCAGGCATGGGGATATAAATAGTCTGGGGAGAGAATAGGAAGCTACAGGGCAGTAATGGAGAGCCTGGCACTCAAACTTCAGAAGGAGTCAGAGCCTTGGAGGTAGCAAGAATGGAGTGCCTATGCAGAACCCAACTGCCTCAGCACGAGTAATTGTGACCTCCCCTCTTCCCCCTAAGTCTCAAGACACTTACCGGGCTGCTGACTGGGTATATTTTCAGAGCAAAGAACTTGAGCCAGAAGTTGGCACATTGGGCAGACTTTTTCATTTCACAGTTGCGCCCGAATTCCAAATCAGGGTCTCACTGTATTACACACCTACCGAATAGGGCTTCACTGCCTTACTACAGTCCTTCACCTCAAGAGATGAACGTCCCTATTTTGGGATTCAAAGGAGACTTCAGAAAAGCTCTCACCAGGAAACAACCAACTAGACCACTATGTTCACGAACCTAAATGTCTGCTGACTAATAAAACCAGCAACTAGAAGTTTCATTCACATACATACCAGTGTCCTCAAGCCAAACACAAAGAAGTTCCAGACACTACCTACACAGGTGTACCAAGCTTCTCAGCTAGTTTTCTGTTGATCAGTAGAGAAAATCTTTTACCTTAGCATTCTGCCCTCCAAGGTGGTTTCAGAGATAGTGAGCACTGCCTCAGAAAGAGTTCATATAAAAATCAGTAATAAACATCTGAAAAATCTCAGACCGGTTTGCTATCAAGAATACCATACACACAACTATTTCATGAGCTTTTTATTCAAAGTCATACGTTTAAATTCAGTTACATTTAATATTTGGTTTAGATAATAATAAATATGATGGCTTTCCTAAAGTTTCTGGCAATCACATCTGAGAGCAATAGCGAGAGACTGCCATCCATTGAAGAAAATTTTGCACTGAATCATGATCAGCATCCTACTACTCTGCTCATTCTTAATGTTTTGCATCATCATTGTACACCATACACAGTAGAAGACAAAAGTGTCATTAGAAGCAGAGTATCCCAGCCAATTTTTGTGCATTTGAGTTATACAAATTGAAATAGAGTGACCTCCTTTAAGCATGGTAAGGTAAGATATATCCTAGAAATTTCATTTGCATCTGTTATGACCATATGTAGCTGTTATTTCTCTCAAACACACATCCACTCACACTCTATCTTCCTCAACTTAAGTCAGCAAAAGAAAATGTGGATCTCGCTCAAAATTTAATACTATTGAATTTCTACACTACTCCTTTCAAAAGAATTTTGTTTAAAAATTAAGGCTACATACATGTTGGAAAAGGGATAACAAGAGAAACAACAACTCTCTTCCAAAACAAAAACGCCCCCCCCCCAACCAATATGCACAACTTCAGAGAACATAAAAAGAAAAAAGAAGAAAAAAAGGAAAACTAACTAGTATCATAGCCGCAGTATGTAAAAAACCTGCCAAACATAAGACTTACTGGAACTCTCCATATCAAGGTCTTTTGTTTTGTTCTTGCCACTTTTATAAGCATGTTAAAACCCATACTGTTGGTAGCATTACACCTTTAGTTTTAACATTCTATTAAACATCTGTCTACTTTATAATAGCAACCCACAGTATTCCATCTTACCTACGATATTGCTGTCTGGAAATTTCATCTCCCCAAAAAAAACATATTGCTGATAACATCTTTGTTTTATGGAAGTTTTTTTCTTTTTCCACAGGATTCCATGTTACAGTAATCACCTGATAAAAGACATAGTCAACATACTCAGAAAAAAATTCTTGTAGTTGGTACTGATTGGAAAATTACTGCAATACAAGTGAAACAATGTTAAACACAAGTTAAGTGAAACTTTAATGAGAAACTTCTGATATGCATAGTCATTGAACACATCTATTTTAAATTAATGAAATTTGTCCACAATTAGGTATACTTACCTCATGTGTTCCTTCTTTTAACACAAACCTCTCTGGAGACACCGTCATTGCATGAGGATCCATAACTGTTTTTGTCTCAAGATCAGCAAAGCACAATGCTCTAACATAGGCAGCGCGAGAACCTGTGTTTCTCATGCGGAAAGAAACTTTTCTTAATCTTGCAGGCAATAATCCATTCAGTGTTATCATGTAATTGTCCGACAGTTTTTTAACATTTTCTAAAATGATATTGCTTGTTCCTCCATATCCAGACAGAGGTATCTGAAAATAAGCAGTACACTTCAGATGAAAAGTATTTCTTACTAAATTTCTGTAAAAGATAATATTAGGGTTAAACTATACAAAGAGCATATACTACACAGCATGACAAAACACTCAAAATGTGAACTGAAATGACTTTGCAAGGAAGAAAATAAGCCTAAATTTATTCAACTTCAGTTTCAAGTTTTGCTGAAAATTAGTTTAAGGTTTTTCTATAAAACCAGGCAAGTTCAGAATTTTTTTTGACAGTTCTAGAGTTAAAATCTTGGGCAACTTTTAACATACTACATAACATCTTTTTTATTTCAAGAGGGGAAAATGTGTGAAGTCAAGCTGTTGAATGTTCAGACTAAAATTTAGTGCCCATACCATATTTAGCAAGTAAACAGATACACGTACTGAATATCTTGAGAAGTTTAARTTTTTAAGTAGAGAGCACTACTCAGTGCTAGACTTTTCTTTAAAAAAAAAAAAACACACACCCCCACACAAGAAATGCTTCAAATTAGTAGAAATTAGGATGGGACTCTTACAGTAAACTTAATTCCTGGCTGTGATCGAACCCCCAGCTGTTTGATTTCCAGCTTTGCAAACATGCAAGTTATACGAGTAGGTGCAAACTTCAAGTATATATTAGTATCTTCTCTGGGACGGATTTTGAGCTCCCAATTACTAGTTAAGCGTTCCTCTGTTCCAAATATACTTTGCAGCTATTAAAAAAACCACAAGATATCAAAAGTGAGCAAGTACAATAAGAAAATATAGAGTAATAAGACTTCCTTCATTAACAACCCAAAATTAACTTCATCAGGCACTGGATTAAGTTGACAGCAGGAAATATTTGAGGCTGCAATGACTCTAAACAGAGTAGTAGTGGAGAGACATGGCTTTTCAGTTGGAGTATTGCATTTTTACAGCTTTTACCAGCCACAGATTCCCAGCCAACCTGTTTCATTTTGCTGCCTTATTTTCTCTAAAGCAGTCAGGACAAATAGAGATGATTACAGAGGGAGGCATATAAAAAAATTTTGGGCACCTAGCACTGCCAGTTGATTTTCTGGTCACAACAGGAACAGTAAGCAAGAATCTACTAAACAATTCTGTCCAGGTCAGAAACAGCCTTTATTGATGAGTAATGAAATTTGAGCCATATTGGTGAAGGATCTCTCAGATTCTTAAACTCAGGATCATCCTCCAGAATGAGCCAGAGAAATCCAGCCACCCTTCAAAGGAAAGAATACAGATGAACCAGTTAACAACTGGAAGACAAATTTTCTAATGAACCCAGGAAAACCATCTCTGAAGTACTTCCAGAATGAAAATCAGGCCTGATGTCCAGAACTCTGTACAATGACCATGGTATCTCATGTATCATTACATATAGTTAGCAAAATTCTTCTCTGTGAGAAGTCCAAAATCCAAAACCTATATGGCACTTAAAACGTGCCACATCTTTCCAAGCACTGTTACAAGTCCATCAATAACATTTTCAGAATGTGTCTGACTCCTCTCTGATTACAGATGCCTTCCCAAGACAAAGATGAGGAAGGCATCTCACCTTAGTGTCAAGATCTAACAGACCACAGGCAGAAAAGAGTAAACCAGCTTTGATCCCAACCAGCTTCAGAATCAAGCAGGCAACAATACAGGACCCCACGGTGAACCAAAACAATTGTTGAAAGGCAGGCAGAAAATTAAAAAGATTTCCCCAYCTCAACTCTTAATGTATGCTTACTGCATGAATGTACCTACAAAATTCTATTCAAAGCAGAAAAACTATTCAGTTTGGTCTGTTCCACTGAACTAGCAAAACTAGACGTTTAACCCTTAACCTCATTTAACCCTTCTAGACTGAAGGCAGATCAATGATCTGCTATTCCAAAATAGCAAATCTGAAATTTGCTTTCTGTGATGAAATTCAATTGCAGAAGTCCCCTGCAATTTGATTCCCAGTCTAATTCAGCTATTACTGAGCAAATGCTACTACAAGTATTAAACAAGTTTTGACAGTTTTATTATAAACAGATTACCTTGATAGTTTTGTCATAAACATGAAATAGAAGTTTACATTAGTTACCTGAAAGCAGTCCTGATCCTGGCCTCTTATCAAGAGTCTTAAATGTTGAGTCACAGACAAAGAGTTATTTCTTAGAGTTAACTTCTGCTGACTGAAAAATATGAAGTTAAATTATATTGTGCAGAAAACTTAAATTAAATGCATCTATTTATTCATGGAAATGATGGAAGTGGGACAGCCAGTTTTACAGCCATTTCATTAAAAAAAAAATCACCTCCTGTTACAGCATAATATATTAGTTCATGAGTTATTTCTGCATTCTCAAAATTACACATTACAACATTATATACCATTACATCACTCCTCATGCAGGAAAGAGTTTTTCTGAAGCTCAAGTATTGCACTTAGTAGCTTAAATTCTTGAAGCAAGCAGCAGTTGCGTCAATACAAAAGACTCCTTAAAAAAAAAAAATCTTTTAAAGACGTAGTTATGATCAAATATTCAGGACCACTAATTTATGCAAAGTCAAAGTCCTTCAACCATCAGAAAGGTGAGAGTAAACAGAGGTGGAGAAGTGCTTTGATTTAAGTGTATTATTGGTCATACAGAAATGGCTTACATTTCAGTGAATGTAATATTCACTCAAATCATTACAAGAATATATCACTGAAAATTTTATCCTCAAAATCCTCAGTCTTTTGTAATTATTCTTTTTAACTCTCAAGAGACTAGAATTTAGAAATGAAACCTTTCCCTCTGATCCTACATAGGGGAAGTAAGTTTGACCCAGCTTCACTGGAACAGTATTAGAGAACTAAATTAAGCTAAGCATAGTTTTTCCTTTTAATATACTTCTCAACAATGATGGCGCCACAGAAAGTTATGGCTGCATCAGTTTGATCAAAAAAATTATTTTTCCTCTGACATATCCTGGCATTGACTGGAAAATATTTAAGTATCCAAAACATGTTATTTACAAATAAGAAAAACAAAAATCAACAGCTTTACTAGATACTTTTTCTTTAAAATGTTATAATAATGTTATGTTAGCAGAGCATTCTGGTAACAATGCAGATTAATTACAAATTAACACAGATTACAGATAGAAATCAGAAACCCTTAATACTTTCTTCAGGGTAAGACCCCACCATATGCAGAAAGCCAACAAAATGGCTTGTCCTGGCTCAAAGTAGAGGTTTGGCTCCTCGCTTTAACTCATTCACTACTACCAGCTGCTCACTCCCACCATTCACTTTAAGACTTCTAGCACTCAGACCCTTCCTTAACAGAGGTAGGAAACTTCTGTCATTTTAGTGAGTAAAAAGCCAATCGCAACAGGGTCTAACAACTCCTAAGGCTGACAAAAAGGAAGAAATCATGCAATTAGATGCAAGGATGGAAAGAGGAAGAGAGGGCAAAGCCTCCCCCCAAATTTCAGTGGCAGAGACTTTGTATTCTGTTGGAACTAAAATTTCAAAAATAATTTCTGCTTCCTAAACCCAGTGGTAAAACAGAACTATTTTTCAGGATGGAAAGAAAATAAAAAGGTAGCAGCATAAAAGGAAGAGAAAGTTATCCCCAAACAAACAGGCAAAGATACTATTTTAGAAATACACTATTTTGACTAACAAAAAAAGGGAATGTAGCTAACAGACTTGTTGGCTACAAATATGGATCACTTAAAAATATTAACAGGGAACATCATTATATTACTCAAAAAGTTCAGTACCAAAATGACAGTGGATTAGTCCAGAAAGTAATACTTAAAAGTCCAGAAATCTGCAAAACTTACAGCCTCAACATACAAAAGCAGCAAAGCATATCTAGACAATTCTGAACAGTTTCATTAAAACTTGAAACACTGAAGCTGGAAACTTGAAACTAACTAAAAATTTAGACAGGAACTCTTCATTGTCTGAAGGGTAGGTAACCATAATCAGGGGTGCAATGGATTCTCCATCACTAAGAGTGTTAATATCAGAATACATTCAAATTCAAATTCAGGGAAATACAACAGCTTGTGCTATTCAGAAGGTCAAACATTACCAAAGCAGATTCTTCTAGACTTAACACCTACGAAGTGGAAAAAAAAATCCAAAAGATTCACTACTAGCAAAAGATAGATGTCAAAAGAATCTATAGAATTTTTACATCAACTTACTTGGAAAATATTTTTTCCTACAGTTCTATTTACATAACAATCTTACAAAACCTGTTATTATTCTAACTATAACTAAAGAGTCATGAAGAATACAAAAAGTTTCAAGAAGATCACAGTTGGTTTCCAAAATTTTTATGTATAAAAAAAGATTTGTAACATACTGTTTCTCTCATTGAGTGCACAAAACTGCTTAGCTTATCACCTGTGGATTGTTAATCTGAATAGAGACAATACAGGGGTTTTACTGTAAGTAAATGCATTATAAAATCCTTAACATAATATTCTGTATGAATGGCTGCCCTACTTATACTTACACTGATCTTCCAAGCGTTACACCTCCCCAGGCAATGAACTGCTTGTTGGAGAGAATGGGTGGGATGTCTGTGCAGGCAGCAGCAGTGGACACAGGTCTGTTTTCCATGTTCTCCACCTCGCCTTTCAGCACCACTTCATACTGAGGCCCGGAAGGCAGCACAAGGATTTTCAAAGTACTTAAAAATAAATAAGTAAATAAATAAAGACCTCACCACAAAATAAGATTAGCAGATGAATACAAAAAAAAATGAAAAAATATAATAGACAAGCCTTTTTATATTATCTTTTCCATTAAGGAAAAAATACATACATACATATATACATTCATATTTATATATTATTTATTTATTTTAGTTTTAGAATAAAGGTCATCTTTATACATGGCAAACTTTAAATCCTTTGGGCTGCAGGCCCCTGCACCTCAAGCTGTCTTTTGAAGTGTTTCATCTGGAGATGATTCAGGTAAGTATTTCAGAGACTACAGTGATGTAGAGTTATTTTTTGCCCATGCTAACTTCTGATTGCTTCAATAGACTGATTTTGGAGAGAAACATGAAATCTGATTGTCTCTACGCACATTAAAGAAGTACCTTTTGTAATATCTGTGAAACTTCAAGAAGTTGTTACTAAATATGAGATACCCAAGAGTTTCAAAGTTAAACTCTAAGTCCTGTTCACAACGGGAGTGTTATAATACACAAAACCAAGATTGTCTTCACACTTTGCTTCCTGGGATCACTGCAGGAAAGAATACTAGGCCCACAGACAAGGAATCAGCTGCCCCAGGGTCGGGGAGGAGGAGAGGGGAGGAGGAGAGGGGAGGAGGAGAGGGGAGGAGGAGAGGGGAGGAGGAGAGGGGAGAGAAAAGAAAAAAGAGAGCCATAGGGCAGGAGGAGAGGGGAGAGAAAAGAAAAAAGAGAGCCATAGGGCAGGAGGAGAGGGGAGAGAAAAGAAAAAAGAGAGCCATAGGGCAGGA
>NW_020448296.1:96996-109617 GCF_003343035.1 Apteryx rowi
ATAGGGCAGGAGGAGAGGGGAGAGAAAAGAAAAAAGAGAGCCATAGGGCAGGAGGAGAGGGGAGAGAAAAGAAAAAAGAGAGCCATAGGGCAGGAAGAAAATCAAGCTTGTAAGGAATAGACAGAAGTACTCACTATACCAGAGACCCACTTAGAGCCATCAGTCTAGCTGTCATTGAATTTCTATGAAGCCTATTGACAGAGTCCTCTATTATCAGTAGGCAATATTAACACTTGTTATTGCTTTAATTACTTTATTAGTCATTTGGCAAGCATTTGCAAGTGGACTACAAAGATTCCAACTCCGAGTACCTTAAGGCTGTAAAGCAAAGAAGTTATGCATAAGGCCGCATGATATGGAAAGTTAACCACTTTGTGTCTATCCATTAGGATCATACTCATTAGCACAGAACTTATCATCTAATATCACTGGCTAGGCCCAAGTAAGCTGGATAGTGAAGCTGAACATATTTTGGCCAGATTCCTTTATCCATTCTTGCTTCATTACAGCAGAATTGGGAAGATATGTAATGAAAAACTGCTCTGGAGAAGTGAAGTCTGACCCTTCCATTGCCAAAAAACTCTTACATGATACCAAAATGGTCACTTGAACCAAACAAGTCTATTTGGGAGAGAACAAGGAGATTCATCGGTAATAACATACAAATGTTTGAATGCTTATAGCTGCAAATGGAACATGCACATTAGTGTTATGCAGAACCTAGGTCTGAACATCCATTCAATTTTGGCAGCCAGAATTTATGAATACCTTTGATCCTGACCTGTGCTTTGATTTTTACCAGTTGTAAAATGGAAAGAACATATCCCTCACCTTAGTGGGGTGAAGAAGAGGGAAGCATGTGAAGGGGCTGCTGAAGATAAATATTTTAAAGCATTTTGGTACTTTAGAGGCAAGTATCTTATAAGAGGCTCTTGAGAATTGCTCCATTTATTTAAACTAAACAAGTCACAAGGCACCTGTTGACCTATGATGGAAAAATGAGCTACTCATTTAGCACTGTACAGCAAATGAGGCAGGGAATCTATGGAGCAGGTATATCCTGGCAAAATATCTACTTTGTTGTGAATGAGGACCCTCCCCAAAACAACTGATGTCAAAGTTTGCCCCATGGATAAAGCTTCCTATTTGTTCATGACCTTCAGGCCGAGAATAACTCTGTTTAAAAAAAGACAGCATATAATCAGTTATGTTACCTTTCTGCAGTCTTTAAGTTTTTTGGAAAAAACAGGACAGCCACTTCTCGTTCTTCTCCAGGAAGAAGTGAAAGATCCTCAGGTTCAACAGAAAAGCAGCTGTCCTGATCTGATGTCTGAAAAAAAAGGGGGAAGGGAGTAAGAGAGAGAGGGTGTGTTACTTCTTTTAAGGGAGTAAACACATCTGCAAAGAGCAAAACTATTTGACTATGCCCCTGTTATACATGCACTTCAGCCAATTTAAATATACATAGCATCATCAGAACTTTCACATATTCCTGCCCAAGTTAAATTCTTCCAAAGTTGGATGGTATAGCAGAGAAACCTCTAACAGAAACATCTTAAGACATCAACTGCATATATGATGCTGAAAGAACCTCACAGAGATTCAGAGAATTGAATAGTACAACGTAACAGTGGCATGCCAGTAGCAGTGTAACATCACTAGTCTCAACATGTGATACCAACCAATCCTAATATTAATTAGTGCCCAATATCATCGCGCAATTGGCGCCCAATATCATCGCGTTAGACTTGCATCCTATTTCCATGGCCTCTGCCCCAAGAAATGCAAAAAGAAAACCTTGAGATAAGGCCACTTCTCTATCATTCCTACTCAATCACTGATGATCATCAGGAATGATGAGTACCAATGGTTATCTGTGATCATTATTCATAACTCTCTGAAGCAAAATGAGAAGAACACTAATACTTGGACTAAGCAGGCCCCAGGTTGGAAGTAAACCTCTGAAAGTAGCACTATTTCCAGCCCCTCATATCACAATTTAACAGTACCACAATACCAGCAGGGGAAAAAAAAAAGAAGTTTACTGATATCTCAAAAGAATCAAATAGTACAGCTCCTTACTAGCAAAGGCTGATAGAGAAGGGTTTTTCTTTTAATCTGACACAGAATTTTTCTATTCTAGGTCTAGACTTCTCTGACAGAAGTTGGAGAGGATTTTATACAACTATAACCAAACAATATGCCTATGTGTAAAAGCAATTCCCAAGTCAGAAGCTAGCATTTCTTAATGGATAGGCTATGAACTTCAACAGTGGGAGAAGAGAAGATCTTGAAAGAGGGATATTACTAGCTTGTACAGAAGTGCTGCCCTAAGACAATCAAGACCATTAGCTCATCAATTTGGATGAGTTTGCAGTTAAACCACCATTTGGTAGCAACTGTGGTAAAAATGGAAGAGTAAAGTCCAGATTCTGAGTTAACTATCTTGCTATATTATGTAGAACATGCTGCTCAGCCATGTTACCAAACCAAGGATTAATGCTAGAGGGTTTCCTGACACCTGAATTGTCATGCTGCAAAGATGGAGGGCTGTCCTTCCACCAGCTTTGTATCATGGATCTCATTTTCTTAAGGCAGTAAATCATTAAAAAGGAATAGTTCTTTTTCCTAAATTCACTCTTGTGAACGCTCAAATCATGAGCTGCATGGCTAGTTGAATGCACAGGATACAATTTATGACTGCTGGAAACAGGACTAATCCCTTAATATCCTATGGACGCATTGTAAGACATTTCTAAAGAAACTAACTTTTTTGTATTAGAAAACCTACATCTCTTTTAAAAGGCATTACAGGTCACAGGTCATGCAAATATTCTTCCCATGAACTGCAATTAGTTTAAACTTAATTTCTAGTATATCTAAAATATAATATCATTTCAGCATATTAGAGTGTTGTGATTTGTTAGTAAATCAATACACATGCCTTTGATTGTAACTTCCATAAAGCCACAGAGCAAAAAGCTACAACTCTGTACTCCAGAAGTCATACTTTTTGTTTAAAATACAGCCTTTAAGAGACCGAACTAAATGCAAATCAAAATCACACTACATTTCCAAGTCTGGAAGTCATTTTCTGAAACATAGCCATCTGAAAAAAATACCATTAACATTAGGCCATTAAATCTCAGTTGAAAACTGGGAAAATAGTCACTGCATTAAAACAAATGGAAGTTAGCCAACTTCTTAGCTAAGCATTTTTTGCTCTAAAATAATCAAAACCTTTTTTCAGCAAGATTACCTATTCTAAAAATAGATCATTGTCACAAATCACACAACTCTCAAAAATACTGACAGCTTTAATATATTTGAAACAAGAAAAAAATCTTCATTACCCTGTCTTAGTCTTGCARTTCAAGGCTAACCTAAAAAATAAAATCAAGTCTTAAGCATCTCCCAGTGAATTAGGACTAAACTCAGGATTTCAAAACCATGAGGAATAGATCTAGTGTGCCATCAGTTCAACTCATAGGAAGGATAAAAAAAAGTTACCTAACACCTGCTACTACAGAATTTAAGCAGATTAGAATGGTCCCTATAACAATTACCAAAATGTTCAGGAACAGTTAAAAACATGTTCTTCAAATATGTTCAGAAGCTAAAGGTCAGAGGCTGATGTTTTCTGAAGAACTTCTATAATGGTTCTGCAGTATTTCAGGTTATTCACAAAAATATTTCTGCAATGTAATTACGATCTGGAACAATCACCAATTCCACATGTTTTAGCTCTGATCTTCTGTTCACTTAATGTCTCAAATGACAGCCTCACAGCCCTCAATTTTATTTATTTTTTTAAATGTAAAAGTGGCCCTGATTGCTCCTTGTGTTGCCTTCGAAATGCTTGTTTCAAATAAGTCTAGTTATGTTTCAGTCTAGGACCATAACTTCCATGGATTCTCAGGAAAATTAGAGTCAGATGAAGAGAACATATATACCTGAAAAGCACTAAGCATCATATATGACTTGGCAAGATGTCCAGTGAAAATTAGTGCAGCTTTGTTAGAAATTAAAAATGTTGCCTCATGCTAATATAACTCTGCTCTAAATGGGCATTACTCCACATGATTTGCTGCTTTCACCAAATATAACACAAGCTTAGCAACAAAACACCTATCCGTTTTTCCCAGTGGTGTGAGCTGACCTCTTGGCTACTTTTCACCCTCTTGGAAATTTGTTAACCCCTTTGTGAAACCACACAGTTAAGCTAGCATCCCAAGGGTTAGCTCTAGTTTTGATACAATGTTTACAGTACAAAATCCATGATTTCAAGAGGAAGCAGCCAACCTACCTTAATTTTTAAATATACACCAATGTTTCCAGCATTTTTCAATGGCAGCTGCCGTTTGGATGACGAACCCACACTAGCAGACAGACATATTGTCTGGAAAAAAAAAWTTTTTTTATGTATATACACACACACACACACACAAACATAATACAAAAAGAAGTAGGCTGTAAGAGGCAGAGTATTCTTAAAACACACTGTCCTCATAAATCCACTCAAACCTGTAAGTCCTTCGGAGCATGTATCCTCGCTGTTCCAGCTCTTGCTCGAAGAGGAATATTTTTAATCACACTACTAGGTCCTGGACTATCCACTTCCACATCAACTCTTGCCAAGAATTCATCTGCTGGACCCAAGGTATCTAGGAGCAATTCCGTAAGTGACAAAACCAATCAAGTCTGCCAGCAGCAAAGGCCATTCCTATGAATTTGAGTCTCACATCAATACTTCCCAACCCTTCCCTCAGCAGGGACATCAACAGAAACTCTCCCTTACCCAGTCAACAATTTTTGCAGGTCTCACATGATCTTATTTAAGATCTTGTGTTATTTAAGATTAAGGACAAGATTGATAAACTATACACTACTTCCCTTAGGAAACCAAAAACTCTCATAGACTTCTTCAGATCCCTTGTCTATACTATGATCAACCCAGCATTCAGGCTTTCTCTTGAAGTGATTATGTAACTTCCTTGGCAAAAGGAGTAAAGAAAATTCCACACATCTTACAGTAGATAACCACTTTGTATAGCTTGATATTGAAGTGTAAGTGCCCCGTTAACTTCTAAAAGACTAATACTGATACATAGCACAGAAAAAACAACAAATTAATAACAAAAATATTCCTTCTCCTTCAGTTACTAAAACTGAACATGGCACCTGAAGTATTAGGACACACAAACCAAAGCTGAAACATTTTGTTTCAAATTTGCAGCTTGTTTCTGCAATTCTAAAGCATGCATACATTAAAAAAAAAAAAATCAAATATACTTTTAGTTAAAAGGAAAAAATCAAATTGCCATACCTGAAGAAGAAATTTGTTTCTTAGGTGCATGGAACAGAACCCAAACTGTTAAAGCTTCAGGATCCTGAAAAAGAAATCAGTTGACTCATCTTAAGGGGGTGAAGGAATTACTGAAAAGAAAAAACACAACAGTTACTGCGACAAAAAATTATTGCTCATATCGGTAGCTCCCCAGCAATTATTATTGCGAATTCAGATATCCAGAACTGTCATTTCAGACAGTAAGTAGCTATAAGAATCAGTGACCTATGAACTACTCACTTGTCCATCATAGCTTGCATGTATCACATGATTTACAACTGATGGAGCTGCTATCTGAGAAACTGCATCCATTTGGAAGGAGTGTTCATTAGAAGGATTAACTGGTTCCTTGGAAAATGTGAAGCAACGCCAAGCTACTGCATTCTGTCAATGAAATACAGTTTTAAAAATATTAAATCCTCTACTGTCATTAATAATAACAGGCTGGCAAAGCTGAGAAACACAAGGCAAGCTCTGGATGTTCCAAATGCAAGAAACCAACCAAAGACGAGCCCAGAGTTTGAGCTGGCATGCCCCAGGCAAGGTTCAACTGTCCCAGAAGCATTCTTATAGGTACCATTATAGCTAAATCAGGCTCCTCACCCTGCAAAATTTGTTTTTCTTACTAACCCTAGATTTCTTTGGAATTTTGCATCTAATATTAAGAATATATTTCTTAATGAGAGTTACCATAAAGTTTCTTAGTATTAAAATTAAATATTACAAAAAGTTAACTTTTTGTAATAGGAAGTTTGCTGTACTTACTGCATTGATAATAAGTCTAATTGGCACAAAAGCATGGGTTTTGTTGATAAGTTTTAGTGGAAGAGCCTTCCAACTGCCAGAAGCCAAGTCACCAAAATCCAGGCAATCTGTTTTTCCCGTTTCCACCTGGTTTTAAAGCAAAGCAACACTTATAAGAAGGAAGGAAAGCTTCCAGAACACACTACCACAAGAAGGCAGCAGGACACTAAAGATATTATTCACCTACTCCATCCTGTAACGCTATATTCACATACAATACACTCCTCCTATCCGAGTTGAAAGGTAAGAAAAAAAAAAAAGTTTCCTTTGATCCTGAATCAATTAAATCAAATTCAGTGCAATATTTATCCATCAAAACCCAGTACAGAGTCAAATTATTTTGGCTAATTTAAAGTTTAAAAAAAAAAAAAAGCCATGAYTATTACTAGCAAGTAGGAAACATCAATTGCAACATTTTTTTCTATTTAAACTTTAGGAAAATAAGTAAAGAGGAGTTAATTTTTGTTAGTATAAGAACACTTGAGCACTGTAATCTGCAGCTAAATACAGCCTTTGTTTACAGGCTTTGTAATACAGCCTTTTCCCAGCCTCAAAAATAGAATAAAAAATGCAGATATATAGTATAGGGTTTAATTTTAATTTAAACATGAAGCAAGTTTGAACAAACTACACCATGAAGAACATTGAGAATGATGGATTTTTGCCAAACTTATGAAAAGTGCATTGAATATTAAACTCAAATTTATGGAAGAGCATGAAAACAAAAAAATCAGTATATTCATTCATACATAATTACTTTAAAATTTGTGTTTAACCAAAAAAGGTTAACAAATCAATTTAAAATGAAAAAAATTATCTGTGGTTAATGCACTGAGAATTTAACTTTTGTCAGCAAGGTCTCAGACTATAACATATTGTCCTGAGGCACATTTGGAAAGTGACATCATGCACGTTTCTGCCTCACAATAACTCTAAATTTAGGACTACACAGAGCCAAATTTAATTCTTAGAGTTAATATCACACCCTCTCGCACTTGGTTATTCTTCTTAAGACAGAAGATGAAGAAAATATTTTATACTTCCAGTTATTTTTAATTTTGAGCTAGTCTGAATTAAGAAAATATTCTCTTTGACCCTTATATAAACTGAAAGTAAGAACTAATCAAGACAAAAGCTACTTCATGCAAAAACCAATACAAAAATCCCTAGAACTGGAAATGAATGCTGTTATTTGTCATATTTTGATGCCTGGTAATATCTAACATAGCCAATAACAAATCCTGAGAAAGCATCAAATGTTAAAGCTCTCATCCTATCATCTCACCTAATTCTTCTAATAATGAAAAAGTAGTATCTTTTAATTCATTATTATCAGACATTTGCATAATAATTCTTCATGCACAGCAAGGTGCCCTTCCACAAATAAAACTACTTAAGTAGTTTTAAGCTTTTAATAACTGCTCTCCCAAATACTCTCATTCTTCATACTTGGTTCCTTTCACAAACAACCTCGCATTCCAATTTATTTTCAGTATCATTAAACTATTCATAAAATTCCAACAAAAAAACATGTTTAGCTACTTACTTCTATATTAGGATTTTCAGCAACTGCTGTCAGAACTACTCTACTTGCCAAAGCTTCTGCCTGAACCACTGTCTCAGCATCTGCAGAAACCGGCCAAGATGCAATACTGAGAATACACTGAAAGATTCCCGAATGACAAGGCAAGAAAAGTATTTTCAGGTCATCAGTAGAATGGGGTCCTACGATGGTTTTGTTCTTGAACACAAGACACTGGTATTTCACAGGATCCATCTGAAAAGCAAACAGACAAACAACAAAAAAATCTCTGTCAATTTCTCAGGCAAAAGGGCTGTAGCACAGCTTCCTCAAAACACCTACAGCATACATTTATCTGGTAACCGTTGCTCAGCACATCGATTTTGTACATGTTTTTGYGCAGTATTAATTACTGTTTCTTCATATCTATGTCCCATTTCCGTATCATTCAAATGTTGCATTTGGTTTTAAATTAAAAGAGTTAAAACCACGACTCAGCCTGAAAGTTGCTGTGATTTCTATCCAGCATCTAGTGGTAGAGATTAATATTGGGATCACAGTATGTGTTATGTTTGAAAAGGAGCTTGTAGCTAAGAACCTGATTTTGGTAAAGATCAATAGCAACAACAATTAATCTGACTTAGTGCTTCCTATCAAAAATGGGAGGGGGAGGGAGAAGAGTAAGGGAAAGGTCACCAGTAAATCCTAGTGCAGATGCCTTTAAGCTTCTTGTTGAACATATTCACAAACAGTCTGCAAGCAGGAGTGACTGTCTGCAAGCAATACTAAGCTATTCAGAGTAGTAAAAATAAATCTCAGGTTTGAAGAGCTATGTAAGAGCCTCATGATATTGAGTGAGTAGGGAAATAAATACAACAGGAAGAAATCTTAACTCATGTGTACACACACACACTATTGTGGATTTATTTTTTTTTTAAGGAATTATTCAGAGGAACTGAGAACAAAACCAGAAGCCATGCCCCTGGAAGGACACATGATGCAGTCTGCTGCAATCTGCTACAATTTTACAGTTTGACTTCTGATAAGGTTATAGAATTAGGCTCACAACTTTCTTTTAATAAAGTCTTACCTTTTCCCCATTAACCGAAGTACTGATTATGCCAACGCTGACCTGCAACCACCGTTCAGTTGGATTAAAAATGCTGAGAGTCGTCTGTGAGGCAATTCCCACACAACAAGCATTAGGAAACTTCAATTCTTCTGGTACTTTCACATGTCCTTGGGAAGAAAGCATGCTCCTGTTAGTTGCAAGCACCCAGAAGCAAGACATTAACCACAGGCTACTCAGGCTGTCGTTATGTCAAGTTCGTAACCTCATCTGACAAATGCTTCCTTAAACCAACGATGATAAAATTCTGACTTCTACAGTTCAATACAGAGAAAATAAGCTATAAACTGTATTAAAAAAAAAAAAAAAAANAAAAAAAAAAAAAAAAGCAAACACACAAGAACCTGCTCAAAGCCAGTAATCGTATTCATTTTAAAAGATCAAAAAAACCACAGAATCCTTACCACCAGAGGTGAATCACTAACAAATGCAAACCTTCTGTCCCACTAGCTTGTCATTTCATCTCAAAGAACTAGCCAAAAAAAAGCGCAGAAACAACTAAAGGGATCATAGTTTAAAACAAAACAAAAACTCTTTAAAATGAAAAAGTTAATTATATTGCTTTGGTTTAGATGAAAGTCAAGATACAGAGAAAATGCATAAAGTACCAAAGGCAACTGGCAGCTCTTCTTTGCCCTTTATAACCAGAAAAGGGCTTAAGCCTTCCACCCTCCTCCTGCTTTTTTTGGTTTAACTGCCTGCTAATACCAAGTTTGGCAAGAGCAGAAATGCCTTCTACTTTCCAACTAAAATCAAACTGAATTTCAAGTGTGTGATCCGTCTTGTCTTCTCCCCAGCCTGACCTGCAGCTAGAGTTTCTCTTCCTCATGATTATCAAAGACAATGCTGGATCTTTTAAATAAACACAAAAACATAAGAATGCTGAAATTTAGCCTCTTTACTAACATATCCTTTGAGACTGTTAGAAGATTATTGAATTCAGAAAACATTGTTAAATACGGAAAATTAGGAATACCTTTTTTAAAATATTAAGCTTTCATAAAGAATAGTTGTAGTTATATTTCAGTAGTCAATTTTTATTTACTGTAATCTCACCATTTTCATTTTAGCCACTTATGTCCACAGCTATATTTTAAATGTACTTTAAAAAATGTCTTACCAAAACCAGGTGACACTGACAACTCCCACTCATTTCTACCAACTCCAAAAGGTTGTCCAGTATATGATTTTATATTTAAGATATTCTTGTTCCAAGCAGAATGGAGATTACAAAGTGAAGCTGCACCCAAAGATCCAGGACCAATATTTGGACCTAAAGGAATTCCCAAAGTAACTGGATTCTGAACATGTCCTGCTGGGATACCAGAGCCAGGAAGCCCTCCTGGAAGACCAAAACCTGCAGAGCTGCTGCCATGAAACTGAGACAAAGCCGTACTTCCAGTAGATGGTATTTTTCCCAGATGCTGTTGTGCAAATGGAGTTGTTGCAAGTGAACGTCCCGTAAGCAATGTGGGAACAGATGAACTTGTTTGACTCTCAGAAGCAGTGACATGGGACTTAAAGCTTGAAATAGGAACATACTGTTCATCAGATGAGTTCTGATTTAACGGAATATAAGTGCTTAATCCAGGATATATGGGTAATACATTTAAGGATGGTAATCCTGGTCTCTGTGCGTTGCTTGTATGATCCTGCCACACTTCTGGTTTATCAACATTATCAGACAGTGGCTGAAAGATGCATGGTTTACTTGGTAAAGCCGATTTAACATGGTCTAACTCTTTATGATTTGATGTTACATTTGAAGGATTGGATGCAACCTGATTTTCATTGGTTGGAAAACCTTCCTTGGACAGTTTTTCACCCAATACTTCACTTTCAAGTTTACTTTTAAGACTTAGAGGTTCTTTTTCTTCTGATTTCTGATCAATAATAAATTGTGTTCCTTTTCTATTTCTTTGACACAAGTAGTCTTTTAGATTTTCATGTTCCAGCGAAGGAGTTGGGCTGGCTTGAATTATTGTTGTGCTCAGTTCACTGGCATTTTCACTCTAGGTAAACAAATATAATATATAAATTATAAATTCTAGGAAAAACAGGGTACATAAAGCAAGACAGACTAATATTGACATTGCCATTCAATGTAAATGATGAAGTTTGTCAAGTCTGGTCTGCAGTTCTACTTTTGTAACATCTGTGGCTCTTCAACCCAAAAAAGAAAAACTGTTAACTTCAAGCTGCTTGYTATTTAAAGTCACATTCTAGCCAATAATAAATACCAGAAGAATGTTCTGCTCTCTGAAATTACCAGCAGCTAAAACAGCTTCCACAGAGCCAACAATATTTGACTTTATGATTTTATGAAGTCATTCTGTGGGAAAGTAACTGTACCCTGAAAAAAAAATGGGGGCAGCTTCCTAGACTCACTGACAGATTCATAGACACTATTATTAAAAAATAAATGAATAAATGAGTGAATTAATTTATTGAGAGAAACAAATACAATTTTCTTATTTATTGTCTTTGGGTCCAATATAGGAGGATTTTCATATTTAAATATGCAAGAATCAGCCCTAAATAGCAGCATCCAAGAGCAATATAGATTACATTTCTCCCCATTCTTTACAACTTTGTTGAAGTAACGCAAAGGTGTTTCTCATTTTTTGTCAGAAGAAACTTAGATCTGAGTAATCCCTGAGTGTTAGGGCCCACTAACAAAAAGCAGATTTGGTAGCATATCAAATCTATACTTGGGCAGAGTTCTTAGTAAAAGCTGAGGAACTAAAGCAGTAAATTATGGTAAAATAATAACAGAGAGATTTGTTAAAAACAAGGATAACTCCACTAAAGTCATCCTTGCCAGCTTTTTCTTTAAGAACAAAAACATGAACTGAAGGATCCTGAGCCAAATCACTAAATCAAAAAGGATTAGTCTGAGATACATAAAAATGCACTGATCCAAACACTTTCTTTTTTTGTCCACTTGCACGAAGAAATCATTCAAGCCCAGAGACCTTCCATTTTGGCAAACATGCATGGTGTAGGTGGAATGAGCCCACCTCATCCACATTCTCAGTTTCTCTCAAACCCAGAATCTTCTTGTTTGTACTGGTAAATAAACCAGGAGAAAAAAGTATGAGTCACGAATACACATACACACAACATGTTTGAAGGAACTTCCTGTTGAGTTAGCTGTCAAGAACAGAAGCGAACACCCCTCTCATGCACTGTGCATGACTAGTAACAATATTAATGGTGCTAGTCAGTACAGATTATCTGGAGGAAGAATTGATCGTAGGGGAACCACCCTTTCATAACTGGCATCACGCTTATCAGACTTTACAATACAGCGGATGGAACTCTAGGTAGCTCCTCTGCAGATTCAGAAATGAAAATATTCTTTAGATATGCTACAGAGGTTAAATTTCTCTTGCAAAGCATACCCAGATCACTGATTCCATTTTAGCAGTTTCAAAAACCAAATTTGACAGTCTGATATTAGAAGAATCAGGCCCTGGCTTAGAACAGCTGTACCTAGAGATCTCTGACATAGGAACAAAAAAGCTGTACAAGAAGGCACAGAGCATTTGCAGTACAAAGCAATTGTTCAACACTAAGCAAGTAGGACTTGGGAGGTCAGGGAAGGAGGGTGAAAGAAGGGGAAAGGACAAGACAGGGGCCACTGGATTGTTGCAGGAAAGTAAATTGCAAGTTACAACACTCTAAAAGTGCATTCAGCACCAGTATCTGAGGTAAGATGGCTCCAGGCCAAAAACACACAAAAAACCAAAAACACACAAAAAACCAAAAACACACAAAAAACCAAAAACACACAAAAAACCAAAAACACACAAAAAA
>NW_020448296.1:109742-135623 GCF_003343035.1 Apteryx rowi
CAAAAACACACAAAAAACCAAAAACACCTTATCAACCTGACCCTAGCATTCAAGGGAGAGGGGAGCTCCACTACCTAAACAGATTGCATTATAATAGGTATTCAGACCTGAAAATAACACCAACACAAACATTCCTTTTGTCTGTAAGAGGCCTGAGGCCAGGGGCATGAAAGTGGCTCTTAAGCATAGACAAGATAAACATATTTCTCTTAGCAAAAAATTATTAACCCAAAGGAACAGAGTAACAGTAATTTATAAATATTCTCATTAGTACAAAGACAGAACTTTGCAAAAAAGCTGCTTGAGGATCTCCTTGTTGAATTGTCCTGGGGAAGAAAGACAATTCAAACAGTAATGTCTCTTCAAGACAAAGGGGCAAACTAGTATGCAGCCAGCCATGTACAAGCATCAAGAAACACTCAGTTGTATGAGGTGACAAGACTCTAGAACCATATGCACTTCAAACACGGAGAAGAATCAAGAGCTGATGCTGCACCAGCATGGACTACAAATACACACCCATTCAGATTTGCCCTTGGGTTCCTTCTTATGGGACTAAGATCCCCACTGGAAATACCAGGATAGAAAAGAACAGATATTCCGCTGTGTTACCAGAGCAGCTAGACTTAGAAGAAAATGGCTTTAGCGCAGAACATGCTCTTCCTTTTTCCTGATTGACTGAGCATGAGGGAAAGTTGCTGTTGGTATTCCTAAGAGGAAGTGAAGGCCTCACTAAGCTTTCACTAGAGACCAAAAGTATACAGTTTTTTATATACATATACAGGCTTGTGCACGCAGGCACAAAGGGGTGTGCGTGCACAGGTACACAGCATACAGTTAGTATACAGTTACTGTTAAAAATTTTCTTACCCAACACATCTCTGGATTATGTATTATGGCTGTATTCTTAAGGGTACTGTCAGATGCAGAGACATATGTTAATCTGCTCATGCTAGGACTTGAGTAAACTGACTGAGGAAGCACTGTCTCATTGCAGGACTTCTGGCAACGTGATGTAGAAATAAGGTCAGTCTCAGACCTGAAAAACAGTTTCCAAGTATGTCAATATTGGAATACATTACATCACTGACCAAAAAACCATGAATGTTACGTTAGCTATACTATTTTAAATCAGCTTATTGAGCTGCTTTGTTTAGTACAATCAGCAGAAATGAGTTTCTTAACTATCAATTAACTTTTACAAATTCTGGCCTTGATGTACATACAACTCATTTTCATTGAATATAAATTCATAAGGCAAAGCACGAGAGTTCCAAAACTGAACTCAGATACTAGGGTCACAGAAACAATACAACAACTTATTAATAAAAGAGCAAATCAATACACCATCTAATTAGATAGCAGAATACCAAAATGAAATCATTCAGTATTTCAGGCAGCACACATTGGTATTTCTTATTCACTGATCAGATTCTCTTCATTTCACACACCTGAAAACATGGGATTTTTTTCGTCAAACAAGAGAAGAATAACATGAAAATAATTTAATTAAATCACTGATAATTTTAAATCTTAGTGAAATCTTAGTGTCTGTATTCCACACTTGCAAAAATATGTCTGTAAATTTTAATTTCTGAGAAATACCAAACACTCCATAATTCTAATATCACCTCCAACACACCAACTGTAGTTAAACATCAAATAGTGAACTTAAAGATCAAGCCAAACAAATCAGTATCTCTTCTTTTACAAGAGGATATATAGACATCAGCTACTGGCCAAACTAGTCAAACATGTTAAAGACTACATGATCACCTAGTTCAAGTTAAAAAGAAAACTGCCATGGTGGCAATCTTATAAATTATATTTATATAGCAATAACAACAATAACAAGAATAATAAAGGCTCACAAAGTTCATTTCAAAATGTTGCCCTTTTAGCTGCTAGGAAATCCTCAAACCCTAGATACAAGTTGCAGTTTCAAACCATGAAGTGTAGGTTTTAAAATTAATCAGTTTCCTGATCTACTTCACTGTGGCAAAATGAAGCAACAAAACATCATCAGTACTGACATGTCAGGCTTTGTATTGTATAACAAGTGCACCATAGCCACCAATCAAATAGCTTTTATTTGTATTGGATGAATCACAGTAGAAAAACAGTTAAAATAAATAGGGCATTTTACAGCTCTAGCATCACAAAATCTTAGGTGTCTGAGATATCTGAATAACTAACAAGCTGGATATTTTGCATTCTTCCTTTACGTTATAAACTGGACAACCCCAGGCAGAAACAACCATATTCCCATCCAGCATCTCAGTCTCATCATGCCAGTGAGGAAGATAAAAAGCCAACAATTGCTTAAGATCTGCTCCCTATACACATAATAAAAATAAACAGAAAGCTTAGTCAAAGAATGAAGTCATGGCTCAATAAGCATCTTCTATAAACTGAGGTCAAGAACAACATTTCAACTGAAACTTAATCACTCAAAAAATCACCACAGTGCATTAATAATTCTTATAAGCTACACCAAGAAATTTACCCTGAAAACGTTGTTCCAGAAGTATCACTAGGAGATGAGTGAATTAGTGGTGAAGTTGAAGGTCTGAAGCTGCACTGCTCATCCTCTGAAGACTGCAAGTCACATTCAGGAAGAGTGGATTTATGCTCTGGTAAATAGAATTTAACAACAATATTTATTTAAGCACAGTGAACATGTTTGTTTTCAAGAAGAGCCTTTTCTACAACTGGTTACTTTTATATAGGTTTACTTACCACTACTATTCTGGTAAGTCATGGAGAACTTCTCAAAAGTTACATGTTTCACATTCCCACTGCAAGCAGCACCAGCATCTTTGTTTCTCTTTGGTGTTTTTCCACCTTGCTTCCTTTCAAGATTGTTCAATTTCTGCACAGGTTTTGCTTTTGTAGGACTTACTGACATATATGTGCTAGATTGCTTGGCAAGGTTTAAGTTGCTGAGTGACGTAGTGTTTCCTGTAGTTTTTTTCACCAAACCATTACATGGTTCAGGAACAGCATCTGTTACCTGATCTACTGTTTCTGCATCTTCCCTAGAATAACATCTAGAAGAACTAACGTTGGTTTGATAGCCAAACTGACCTCTGTGTGCCACTTCCATTTTTGTTGCTAATGGAGTTCCACATGCTCTTGCTCCATTTCCAGCAGATGGGTTTGGGGTATCAAGCATATCTGATACAAGATTAACTCTCACTGACTGTGAATGTTTACCATTTATTAAATCAGATAATTTTTCTGAACAATTAGCACTATTTGCAGTTCTGCCTTCATCCTTGGGAACACTGGATGGACAAGAGAAATCCTGAATGCCACCTTCTTCATGAAAATAATCCACAAACTGCTTCTCTATTTCTTGCTGCTTGTTATGATTATTTAACAAATCTTCTGCAAGAGTATCTTGATTTTTATTTTCATCCACTAAAAAGCTATCATAAAGAAAGTTCTGGACAGATGCTTCATGTTTCACAATACTCTCATATTCACTTTCATGTCCCATCTCATCTGTTTTTTTGAGATATTTTTCCATATCAAATGCACTATTTTCCACATTACTGGATGAAACGCCATTAGTGGATAGTTCCATGTCTTTAACAATTCCAAGAAGGAAACACTTCTTTTTATTTTTATTTGAGAGTGCCATCATCATAGCAGCTAGCTGGGAAGGATCAGTACTGGCAGAAGCATTGGCAATAGCAGAGGCAATTGTACTAATACTCAGGACAGAGTCCAAATGATCAGAAGAACTGTCTTCAAGCTTGCCTTTATGAATTCCATCCTACAACAAACCAAAATGAGTTAAGCATCAAATGAAGAAGTCTGTTTGGGGTTTTGGAGGTTTTTTATTATTATTTTGCGTTTCAGCACATTCTTTCCACAGTAATGCAGTTTACCACATTGTTACCACACTTTTAATCTACTGTCAAGAACGAACACTGCAAAGGCATAATTTCTCTCATTACACTGACTTTGTAAATCTATTCCACAAAAAAAGTATTTCCAAAACTAAATAAAGATTGCCTGTTAGGATACCCCAGCTCATATAAAACTTAGGAGCCTACTACAGTTAAAAATCCTCTTCATGTCTCTTGTAATTCAGTTGGAAGAACTGGGATTAAACTCCCATCAGGAACGTACACACAGCAGAGAAGAAACTACCCTAACCAAATACACAGTATCATCTCAGCTAACTTTTTTAAATCACTTGCTTCTCTATAGGTGGAAGACAGAGCTATTTCTACAGTTTTTTCTACCAATGAACTCAAGTTCTTAAATGACCTAGACAACGGGGTAAAGTGCACCCTCAGCAAGTTTGCTGATGATACAAAACTGGGAGGAGTGGCGGATACACCAGAGGGCTGTGCTGCCGTTCAGAGGGACCTTGACAGGCTGGACAGCTAGACAGAGAGGAACCTCATAAAGCTCAGCAAAAAACTACATATCAAGGCAGAGGAGGTACGAGCCTAGGATTCACAAATTGAAAATACACTGTTTTCAAACTTAAGCCACATACTTATTTTGGTCTTCTATCAAATAAATGACCTCATTCGATTGCTAAATACAAGTTGCTTCAGTCAAAAAATCTTTAAAGAAAAGAAAATCCAAGGAGAAAGACATAGTTGTAGTTCTGAAATGCAGGCTCCAGATCACAGAATACCATTAGTCTAAATATCAATGAAAATAATAATAATAATAATAATAATAATAATAAGGGGCTGTCAGGACAAGCAGCTCCTGAAGTGGGGGGAGGAAGTAAAATGAGGTGGTGATGGTAACATCTGATTCTCCACAGGGTCATGGCATTCTAATGAAACTATCTGCTAATAAATAGTGCACCTACTATGATTCAAATGATTAATACAACAAAAGGCAGTCCAAATTTAGCATTATCCCAAAAAACACCTAGGAATACTAACAGTCATTTCAATTTTTTTCAAGTTCATATTTACAATTAGTAGAAAATACACAGAAATACCTTTGCTTTACTTTTGGTAGCAGTTTCTGTAGTAAAGCTTTTATGTATTCCAGCTGCAGCCTCCATTCTACGCCATCCATTTTCACAGTTGGCAGAATTTGCATGTTCTTTTATATGTGCTCCCAAGTCATCTAAGACAAAAGAAAAAGATTGGGGATTAATTTCCAATAAGTAAATTATCTAAATGCCTGCACTCTTACGACATGCATGTTCCTCAAGTTTTCTGTAGGGGAAAAAAAACCCCACACACTGTTCTAGAGTCACACCACCAAATCTTGCGGCTTTAAGTCTAATAGTATCAACTGCTTCCTGTATAGTTCTTCATGTTCACACTCCTCAAATTTTACTTTCAGGTAGCTTTACTACTTTAGCATAAGCTAAATAAACCTTCGCATTACATTGTGTTTGAATGATAACATGAATACAGATCTGACTCCAGTAGAAAACTAGAACAGCTCAATTTGAAGAAAACCAATTTTCTCTTCTCATACTGGGGACAGGTTTTGACACAGGCAGATGTGAATGAACTGGTGACTCTGAAGGATTATGTTTAAGAGGGCCTGGCTTTTTTTGTTTAAAAAAATCTTTTCTGCTTTTAGTAGATATTTTGGGTTTGGATAAACCTAGTTTCAAGTAACACCCTTTCCAGGTTGCTGACTTCTCAACTTCTTTTCCATCTATTGCTCCTAAAGAGGTACTGCATACTGATATTGCTGATAAAGATCTATTATTAGCAGTACTACTGAAAAATCAGATGGCAGCAACTATTAATATTTTTATCAAAAAGTGACCTAAATGCTTACTTTCTCTAGCATTTATAGCAACTCGCATATCAAGAGAACTGCAGAACGTTTTAGTGTACCTGCCTACTATTCAAAGTAACAACTGTAGCTATCACTTAAGTGAACAGAGATCATAAATTCAGCAAATTCCYAGAATTTTTCTGACAGAAATCCAGACTATTGTATAGCGAATTAAAGCACACTAACACTAAATATTTTTAGTTACTATTTGAGACCCATTAAAAATATTTGCAAGGTGTCAGCATAAGGAGAAGTCACAGGTGTAAAAATGTTAAGGAAATATGGTCCATAAAAGCCAGATGGGTATTTTTCACAGATGCCAAAAAGCATTTAAGTCACTGCACTGACTCTGCAAGCAGGTTCACAAAGACTGATGTTGCCACAATTATGCCAAAAGCAGAGAGAGAGAGATTCCTTGCGGGGGGGGAATCCAACTTTCCCTACATCCTCTATAATTACATGGACAAATAATCTATTTTTCTAGATATGAGTAACTTTTTTGCAATACATTTACATGGCTTTTCCAACAGGAAAACTCTGAACAGACTGTAAGTATTACAGTACATTCTGTTGTTTACCAGTATCTGGAAATGCTGAAATGACTAAAACAATTTAGGCTCGTTTTCAGTATTAGAACACTCTCTTTTACAAGTGTGTTTTCGTTTGGGGATTTTTTTCTTGGTTCATTTGTTTTGTATTGGGGGGGGGGGCAGGGAGAAGGGGGAGATTAACACCAGGAGATGATTCCATGAAAGAAAGCTAAAATTTTTGTGTCAGATTACTCTTAATACAGTCTTCACTAGTTACAACATTAGTGAATAATTACTTGCATGTAACCACTGACCCAGGCTGTCTCTTCTGTTCTGTTATTACCTGGAAACACTTCAGAAAATTGTGAAGTCTCTTGGCCAGCATAACCTCCTGATGCATCAGACTGGCTTAACAAAGCAACAGGTTGCCTTTTCTTCGGAGATGTAATATGGTAACCAAAAGATGGCTATAAAAAAAAAAGTTACCCCAGAATACAGATTAGTAAATAGTGGCCCTGCAAAATAATTTCGGCCACAGCACCTCCCTAATTGAGGTTTTGCTCTCATATGGCTGGGAAATAATGTATGCTTCCCAGCCTGGCAAATGCCTAATCCAAATACATGCACTTCACATAAAATATATATATATACACACCAGTTAGTCAGACAAAATAAAGTACACATGCTCTCATCAACTCTATCTGGAGGCATGCTCTGCCACTCGGCCTTTGAATGCACCAAGACAGAACATGCTGACTCTACTCATTCTCCAGGACACAACTAAAGTACACATTCGTATTTGACTTCTTCCTCCCCTTGCTCACACATTCCAGAACAAAATATGAAGATCAGCATTCACTGGTAATACATGCCAGTCACTTCACATCAAAAATTCCAACCTGGAAACAAAAATCAGTCCAGATCTGTCATTTACATACAGAATTTTCCTAGCAAGTAAAGTTAGAAAAGCAAATCTCAGAAGAAATAGAGAATATACAAACAGAAGTAGTGCTAGTGTTTTTCTTCTTGTAATTTCCTTGTTTCTTAATATTACGATACATACCCGTTTCACATCACTGCCTCCACCAAGACAACCAAGAGCTTCAGATCTCTGACCAAAGAACTCCCCCAAAGACAAGCGTAAATAACTGGCATCTTTATTAAGATCAGATGTTCTCAGCAGAATGCAGCTATTGGCAGATTTCCACGAAGAATCTGCTAATTCAGATGCATTTAAAAAGTCTACTTTTTCTGCCTGCAGAGAAAGAGATTTCAGAAGTTGTTACTTGCAAATACATTAGAGAATTACTCTGTTTACATTGAGATAATTACTTACCTGTACAAGCCTGTGTGCTTTCTCAAATTCTTCCTGGTCTTGTGCAATCATAGCCGCTGCTTCAGCTTAAAATCATAGAGGACATTTATTAAAATAAAGCATAAGCAATTAAGTGCCATCATTACTATTTTGCATTATTAAACTTTGAAGGAAAAATAACACAAAACTTAGTTCTATATCCAAGACTTTGGCACACAACAGGAGTTATTCCACCAAATTACAGTACAAAAAGTTTATAGGAGACTTCACTTTTAAAAAAAAAAGTATACCCTGCAACTTCAGGAGCCAAAATAAAAAGTATTTAGATAGACAACCTGGAGATGAATAAAGAAACTTCTCTTTTTTGATGTTAACCCCAAACCAAAGTATGCTTATTGGTTATGCTTTCCATATTAGCTAGATTTCTGCATCACATGGCCACCTCCAAACAAAACTTTGACTACACCGGGTTTTGAAAGTTTGGTCAAGGTAATACCTGTAAATTGAAGCAAACAAAACAATACTGGCTTATACCAGTTTATGAAATACCTGTGCAAATTCATAGGCCCAGTTAGTTAATGCTTCTTTTAAATTCAAATGCTTAAATTATTTTCACAATTAGCATTTACAGAACAATGAATACCTAAAGTTTCTTCCGTGAAATGATTTGAAAAACTACTCACCAACAGGTATTGCTGTACCACTTTACTTCCATCTTAATATATCATTAAGCATGTTACAACATTTAAAGTATGTGATCTTGTATGCACAGCATCCCTTCTCATGGAAGACACAAGATAAATGGAAGAATACATTCAGAATGGATGCTAAGTTGTGAAGTGAATACGCTCGTTTTCCATAAAATTACTTATAGAAAGTTGTAATATGTTCTTCTAAGGAAGATAACAAATTGGAATACTTTTTTGTTGAGAAATCCAGCTATGTTTCATAGAGGCAACTTAGCACCATCAGTGACACAATGTTATATCCAATTGAACCCCAAATCAATATTGGTTCATCTTTAGTCCTCTGTATAAGCCATATGGCAATTCTGGGGACTTTCTAAAGCCCCGAACTCTGTCAAGTGAGCAATTCTGCACTATTCTATACAAGGATACACAGTGTGCATAGTTTGCTCACAGAGACAGACATGTTCATTAATGAGACTCAGAAGCATCAGATGTAACATCTCCTTTCTGACTCTATAAATCTCTCAACTGTCAAGCATCATAATGATCACTGCAGACAGGCAAACTAGGAGCCAGAAAAATGCTATCCACACAATCTGCAAGCACAGGTCTTAGTCTAGCACGTGAAGAGGTAAGCTAATCAACTGAAAAGCAGAATTCCTTTAAAAACATCATGTGGGGAAAAAGTTAAACAGCCTTGGAAAAGAGTTACAGCAATTAAGTATCCGAATCATTTGACAACCTGTGTCTGAGATGCAAAGAGAGTCTAAAATATGCTAGGATTTAGAAAATAATGGAGGAGTGCTGCTTTGCTGGCATAACAGACAGGAGTTTCCAGCACACAGGACCTCATTTGTTTGTTCTGGCAGAAAGCACCACAGGGTTGACTAACATCATTTCAACAGCTCAACCCTGTTAGATCTCGCATTAAAAATAAACAACTCTTAGACACCAACATACACATCATCCTCTCCGAAAGGAACACTAACCTTGAGTGGTTATATCCAACAACAGACAATTTCAGAATACATTAGCTCATCCAGATGCCAACTTTGGACATTGGAAGAGTATTACGAGAAATACTGTTGCATACATTGTTTGAATCTGTCCATTAAAACAGATGATCATATTGCATTTTTGTGCTAGGAAACAAATTTGTCTACAATACTGCAGGCATACTATCCAAGTCTGCACAACAGATGACAAACATTCAGGCTACCATGAAGATCAGTCTGAGATAGTATAAGGAAAATGAACAAATTTGTAAGTAGACAGATGTTCAAAGAGCCTGAAGTTTGACAGAAGCTGGAGTCCAGTAAGGCCCCAATAAATTCCAACATATTGCAGTACTGTTAGGTTAAGACAACTAAACACCAGGACATTTAGGAGATCTGCATAATGACCAGCTAGTGAATTCAGCAGCCACTTCCACATTCTAGTCAGCGCCACAGTAATTTATCGTTTACAATGGTTTCCTGTATTAGAACCATCATGCAATACAGAATGACTATCATTTATTCTTCTTGAATGAAAGGATAACAATAATTAAAATTCAAATAAAGAACATGAACATACTTATACAATAGGTACCAGTGTCATGTTAGTACACCTCCCAAACAAAAAAAAACCTCTTCACTAGAAGAGTGGGAAACAGAAAGAAACCGCTATCATCAACTCTGGTAATGATAATATTATAAGCTGCTATCAATATCAGCTTTCAAATAATTTGCAGTATCTAAAGACTGGAAGTTTTGCAACACCAAACACTGATTTGTGAAAAATGAGCAAAGAGGAAAAAAGTTTACCTAACACTACTACAGATAACAGCTAGCTAAGAAGGAAAAGGGTTACATACATCCAGTTATGAACTCCTCATTTATTTTATCATCTTCAGACAGATTTAAATCTTGCTCTTCATCAAATGAGGTGTAATACRCAAGGTCAGTCACCCACTTGCCTTCTTCATTTTGATAAACAATGCTATGTGGTATATCACCTGAAAGACATATCAAATGCTGCACTGTTGATTAAGATAAAAGGAACATAGCAAAATCTCTTAAATTTGGGTATGAAAGAATTCACTTGCCAAAGGTCATCCACAAGTTTTAAAAAAACATAGCTCAAGTTGCTGCAGTTGCAAGCTAAAAATAACTTTAATTTTGAAACAAGCAACAGTTTAGTGCAATATACTAAACATTAGTTGTCTTTGTTTAAAAAAACTAAAAATTTATTCAAACTACTTTTTTCTTATTTACAAAGAAATGTAGGATTTGTTGCTAAGTTGCACAATTAGGAGCAAAAAAGGCATAGCTTACAATTTTATTTCTTTTTTCATGCAACAGAGTCTGGTCTCAGTTTTATAGATGGGCTATTTCTAAAGCAACCTACCTTTGTCTTTAGTAGTTAAGCACATATCCTCACAGCTGTCTGCAGTTGGAGACAGGTAAGTATCAGCAAGACCAACATCACATTCAGTTGAATTTGCATCTGTTGCAGCTGCACTTGCACTAAGAGGAATCTTAGGAGTGGTGTAATACTCCAAAAATCCTCCTGCTGAGGGTAATATTTCTGCATCGGAAGAAGAAACCTGACACTCGGATGATTTTATTTCTTGCTTTGGGAGGGCACCCAGAACATCAGCTTTATCGCTGTCCATGCATTGAAGATACAGTGAATCTAACTTCAACTCAAAAGCGCTGCAAGAATCTAGCACATCTCCACCAGTCATGGAATTCTTAGAAAACAATAATAATGACCAAAAAGTGTCAGAAGTTTTGCATTTGTTATCTGTTTATGTTAATAATTACAGGTACAAAATAGTCTAAGTTAACTATGTTTGAAAACTTTATCTAAAAACAAAGTGGTATTATTAGGCTTTTTTTGTAATGAAAGTTTAGGCTGTTAGTTCAACAAGTAACAAATTTTCAAATGAACTGCCGTCTTTTAATATAGTCTTACTCCGGATATGATAAATAGAAACTTAAATGACAATTCCATACCAGTTGCTGTACTGCTCTTAGCAGTGTTTCTCTTTGTACAGGACATCCAGTTATCCCTTGTTTTTGTGAATCTTCATCACTAGTAGTACCAGGGTCTCCTCCTGTCACAGCCTGATAAGCACCAGGAACCTGAAAGTTCTCCTAAAAAATTAAGATTTAAATTCCACTACAACAGATACATTTAAGAAATTCTTCAGCTTCCAYTGCTTTTACAGTGTTAAAACATTCTCCAGTAAAGAATTTATCAAACTTAATTTGCTCATTTGCCACTGCCAGTGGCAACCATGGCTGCTAGCACCACCGATGAGGGCAATAATTTCTGGCTATGCCAATCCATGCATTTGCCCCCACTAACGGCATAAGCAACAAGATGGAGGATCTCTTCTCTTTCCTCCTATTACATCCTTTCATTCCCTTTAACAAGGGCATCGATTCCCATTCCATACTACTCCTGTTCCCCTTCAACCTCCTGGAACACACTGCCAGAAAACGACTACAACTCCAGTTTGGAATCTGTTGTACCAACCCCACTGTCTATCTAGACAGCAGTGAAGCAAGAACACCTCATCGTACAAGCAGAGAGGACTTGAGCAATCCTTTACTACACTCCGCTATTCTCACTCTTCTCAATAGCCACGTGGTCTCCAACAGTCACTTATTGCTTTCTTCACGTACAGGCCTACAGACCGAATGACTGCTCCAACGCAAGTAGCTAATGCACAGAAAACTCATCCAGCAACTGGCAGCCTGTGCAGACTACTGCTGCAAGCATTAATATACCACTTCCCACTGCTTGGAAACTCCAAAATCTCCAAATTTGTCGAGCAACACCTCAACAGAATCACAATCTTTGCTACTTGCTACAGTTATTTTTAAGCAATAGTCAATTTTATGATACTATTTTCAGAAGCTACGATTGGTCTAGAGGTTTAAAACCATTACATTTTCCCATTTTGGCCAAGTATGCAACTGCCAGGATCTCATCTAAGAATGCAGAAACCAAGAAAATGGAAAGGCCTTTAACCCCAGGCAATCTGTACATGATAGAGCAAACTGCTGCTCAGTGACTGACTAAAAGGCAGACAGATGCTGCTCTAGGCTTACTCTTCACATGCAGAACTGCTATCTAAAGAGACTCATTTATTCCCCTGGAAAAACAAGTCTCCATGATGCCATACACTTAACAAAACCTTGGAGACTGCTACTCAAGATAATAAAACAGTGATCCAAAAGCTATTATGAAACCAGCTGTATGGTAAAAAAAATAAACATTAGTGCTAGTGTTGTCTTAATATTTTACAGAAATGAAAAATAAAACAGAATCCTTTGTCAGAAGCAAGTACAGATTGTTTTCAACAAGTTTAATCATTGCCTTGAAAGAAAGCTCCATTCTTTCCTTTGAACATTGTTGTAGCTGAAACTGCAATTCTAAATAAGAATAGCAACAAGTCAAAACTACCGAGAGTAGTTTTCTCACAGAAAATATGATTCAATTAAGCAGTTACTATAGAGACAATATGCCAAAATCCTGGAAATTATGAGCAAGTTACAAGCAAGATCAAAAGATGGTATTAGTTTCCCTTCAGCTTGTTTAGTGGGGGGGGGAAAAGAAAAGGAGGCAAACCAAGCACTTCACAGATATCAGACATCTCCTTATGCCTCATTAGGAATTCTCTGCATTCAGAGGCTGCTAACCAAAAGTAAATCCTGTCTTCACAAGACCATGGTATCAGTACAGGCATCTGCTTAGCTACAGACAATATATACCTTTTTTCTTTAGGGGACTTGAGAGGATTCCAAATGCTTATCTACAACATCTCACCATCTTTAGTACTAAAAATAACCGCTGGGAAGCTGGGAGAAGAAGCAATGTTAGAAGAAAGATCATACTTAAAATGTTCCAAAGAATGCCTCAAAGGTGCAATAAGATCAGACTAAAGTACATGGTCCAAAACTCTAAAAAGCAATCCAGAAAGGATGCAGTGAACTTCAATACCCATTAAACTTGTCAATTAGAGAGTCTAGCTCTAACTACAGCAAGTGCTGATGTATACCCTCCATTAGTGTTACTCTGAAAGGTCAAGCTAACACAATTCAATATCACACATTAATGTATCCTCAATTAATGTGCTGCTCAGGACATTATTCCTTTTCTTTATAGCAACTATCCCACAGCTTAGAGATGGAATATCTTTATCTAAAAAGATGTTTTTTGTAATATGGATTAGGAAATGCAGTCTTAAGTAATCCAGTTGAAAGTCCATCTTCAGGAATTACTACTGACGCTACATTAGTTATTACAGGTTTCCCTCTAAGGACAAGCCCCCATCATCGCAAAGACAAGACAAATCTTTATGGTTTGGGGATTTTTTCCATTGCAGGAAAAGCAACAGAACTGACCTGCACAAAATCCTTTACCAGAACTGCTTACCAGTAGAAAGAAGGCTACCTACAGGAAAAAGGTGAGTGCGGGGAGCGAGGGTAGAAAGGGATGGCAAACTCAAACACAGACTTGAATAAAGTTGGCACTATAACACAACACTCCTCAGCTTTGCTGGAAACCTCCAGACTAATGCCTCTTGGGACAGGCAGCTACTTAACCAACTCCCTCACTCCTTGTTCCATAAACAGCAGGAACTTCTGTGACAAACAGATGTAGCAGCTGTTGGATCTGCACTACAAGAAAGAGGGGAAAGAAAAAAAGGAATGGTTTGTTTCTTTTTTTTCCCTCCCCCCAGGGAAAACCTGACAGAGGGGAAAGGAAGTCAAAATCCTAATTGAACTGCTTTGATTCTATTTTCAAGCTTTATTTGCTACTAAATAAAAAAATCCTTTGCTGTATAGGCTATTCTCCAACAGAGTATTTGAGTTGGTCAGAAAAGGAAGTGTTTGCCCTGGCGGGGAACATTCAATATATCACCATATTGAAGAGTCATTAGGCATGCTGAGCTTTGAACTTCATTTGAAACCTACTCGAAGTAAGCTGTTTTCAGAAAGTTTCAGTGCTGTACAGCATTCTGAGAATTCTTGCATGTTGGTGTCTCCTCTTGTCATTTCTGGTGGTACCAGCTGCTCAAAATAGGCTTCTAGCTGATTATCAAAGAACTCTTCATCATCAATATCATCATCTATCGAAACAGAAGAAAAAATTCCATTCACCCTCCACAGATATTTCATAATGCCTCTGTCACAGCAACTCCACAATCTTTAACGTATTGATTTTTCGTAACACACTCACATAGTCAGAGCAACATTATCTTATTTTCCCTCAAAATAACTGGGCACAGAAACATGTAATTGGCTTTTACTGTGATTAGTGGTATGCAGCAAAATAAAAAGATGCCAGTATCTTAACTCTCAGGTCAAGTGACTCTTCTTCTCATAATCCATGTTCCACCACATTCCAGCCAGCAAATCATAAACATACTCATCAAAGAGTAATATATAGTAACATAGCATAGTTTTGTTTCAATGACAAAAAATGTTATATGCTATTATTAAGACCAGCACTATGGCTATTTACTAAGTGAAAAGTTTACCAATACTTTTTTTTTTTTTTTGATTGGAGGGAAGGAGTTCAGGTTTTGGGTTGTTTTAGAACTAAACATCAGTCAGCTTTTTAGGACATGATTAAAAGCACTCTCATAACCATTGTAAAATACATTTCAAGAGGAAATCTAACATTTTTTATTTTTTACTCTTTCAATTCTAGAAAACAGGACTGCTTGTGTTTTTCTTTATAAAAGACAGTATACTCAAACAGACCCTGTATTTATAAGCTCACAATCAGATTTTGTTTTCCGCATAATTTAAGAAATATTTGTTTTCAGGTTGCTGGTGACAGAGTTCTCCAATGATTCTGACTTTGGACTGCATATGTCAATTCTTCTGCCAATAAAATATCATCCTCAGGAATTTTCTCAGTATTTCCTTCTGCCAAGGAAGTTTACACAATGCCAAGAATGTACAGAAAATATACATAAGTAACCATTATTTTTGCATTTCTGGTTTTGTTTGGTGTCCTGTAAGACTAGAGCCTGATTTACAGAAACATCAAGTTCCAGTCTTTCAGTGAAATGAGATTTAAGCCAACTGGAAACTATGCATGGCCAGCAACTTTGATATTATAGCAAGGTGATCTAGACCTGTTATATTTGACAGTCAGCAGATGAAAAATATGAATCATAGCTCTGTTTCCACGTATCATACTGGAGGAGGTAGAGGGATTGCAGCAGGCTAAATCTCTTCAGTCTGTAACGGGACTAATGCCTATCCTTAACACAAACATCCACACAGGGCTTTAAAAATTATAGAAGAATTAATTAGTTACCTGAATGGTAGACCAAAACCCACAACTCAAATTTAAACTCAAATTAGCAGCAACATGGTTTTGAGTGATTTAATTTCATTTAGCTCTGCCTTAATTTCTTCTTGGCGAAACTGAAATAATAATCTGCTATTTCCCAAATAACTGTAAAGTAGATTAATGCCCTTCACTTCAGATACCAGAGATTTCCTGCCTAATTTTAAAAATATTCATTACTCTCTGGCTATCAAATTAACACTGAATGCAGAATTACAAGATAAAACATGAGTTGCCCGCTGGCCAGGAAAAATAAAAATATCAGCTCCATCATCACTGGAACCCTGAATAGAAAAGTATTTCCAGTTAAAGACTACCAACTCCCAAGTGCAGGGATTAAGTTAATCCCATCTTTGGGGGTGGTGGGGAGGGGGAAGAGAGAGAGAGGAGATGATCTGTATTTTTTACTCAGCAGTCTAGTAGCTTCATTTTTATACACTTAATGCACAATTGAAATTAAAAGTTATGCAACAAGAAAGAATCAAAAGACTCCAAAAGCAAGTTATTACAACAGTAGATGCAACAGACATGGAGAAGTCCAGTTACTCTACCTGATTGCAGAGTTCCTTGAATTCAGACTACAGTAAACTGATGTATCACTCTGCCTTCATTCTCTGGGCATTTGAGGACATATCCTGTCATGCAGCATGTTATGTGCAAAGCCTACTGCATTAATAAATGAGAACATGTCTATCTTTCAGCAGCAACCACTGTCGGAGCAAGGAAGTTCAAAACCTTTGTTTCACTATACAAAACTCAAGCTTCACTTGTATCCCTGCTTGCAAACCTAGGTCTCACCCTGCATACGTGCCACCTAAGGAGTTTGGACTAAAACTCCAGTAGAAGAGTTGCCAGCTGTGCTGCGTGGACATGTTCTTCATCATAAAAGTTCTGTTTGGCTCAATTAATTCCAACTGAAACTGTATCTAAGGTTACAACTTCATTAAATGAATGCCTATTTTTCTCCCTATATTTTTGATTCACAATAACAACTGAGAATTTTCAGATTAAACTTCCCTTTCTGATCATCTCTAACAAATTCCATAACACCTTACTCCTATTACTATTTTAAAACAGCCAGTTTCCCTGATGAACTATACTAACTTTCTTTAATATTCCTAATCACAGAATCGCAGAATGGTTGAAGTTGGAAGGGACCTCTGGAGATCATCTAGTCCAACCTCCCTGCTCAAGCAGGGTCACCTAGAGCACGTTGCACAGGATTGCATCCAGGCGGGTTTTGAATATCTCCAGAGAAGGAGACTCCACAACCTCTCTGGGCAACCTGTGCCAGTGCTCTGTCACTCTCACAGTCAAGAAGTTTCTCCTCATGCTCAGACAGAACTGCCTGTGTTTCAGTTTGTGCCTGTTGCCTCTCATCCTCTCACTGGGCACCCCTGAGAAGAGTCTGGCCCCATCCTCTTTACACCCTTCCTTCAGACACTTATACATATTGATAAGATCCCCCCTAAGTCTTCTCTTCTCCAGRCTGAATAGTCCCAGCTCTCTCAGCCTTTCCTCATACATGAGATGCTCCAGACCTTTAATCATCTCTGTGGCCCTTCTGGACTCACTCCAGTAGCTCCATGTCTCTTGTACTGAGAAGCCCAGAACTGGATGCACCACTCCAGATGTGGCCTCACCTGGGCTGAGGAGAGGGGGAGAATCACCTCCCTCGACCTGCTGGCAAGACTCTGCCTAATGCACCCCAGGACACCATTGGCCTTCTTGGCCACAAGGGCACATTGCTGCCTCATGCTTAACTTGGTGTCCACCAGGATTCTGCAGAGCTGCTTTCCAGCAGGTCAACCCCCAGCCTGTACTGGTGCGTGGGGTTATTCCTCCCTAGGTGTAGGACTCTGCACTTGCCTTTGTTGAACTTCAGGAGGTTCCTCTCTGCCCASCTCTCCAGCCTGTCCAGGTCTCTCTGAATGGCAGCACAGCCCTCTGGTGTATCGGCCACTCCTCCCAGTTTTGGATTGTCAGCAAACTTGCTGAGGGTGCACTCTGTCCCTTCATCCAGGTCATTGATGAAGAAGTTGAACAAGACTGGACCCAGTACTGACMCCTGGGGGACACCGCTAGCTACAGGCCTCCAACTAGACTCTGCACCGCTGATCACAACTCTCTGAGCTCTGCCATTCAGCCAGTTCTCAATCCACCACCCTGTCCACTCATCTAGCCCACACTTCCTGAGCTTGTCTATGAGGATGTTATGGGAGACAGTGTCAAAAGCCTTGCTGGAGTCTAGGGAGACAACATCCACTGCTCTCCCCTCATCTACCCAGCCAGTCATTCCATCAGAGAAGGCTATCAGATTGGTTAAGCATGATTTCCTCTTTGTGAAGCCATGCTGACTRCTCCTGATCACCTTCTTGTCCTTCATGTGCTTGGAAATGGTATCCAGGATGAGCTGCTCCATCACCTTACCAGGGATGGAGGTAGGGCTGATTGGCCTGTAGTTCCCTGGGTCCAACTTGCCCTATTTGAATACTGGAGTGACATCAGCTTTCTTCCAGTCCTCAGGCACCTCTCCTGATCTCCATGACCTTTCAAAGATGATTTAGAGTGACCTTGCAATGACATCAGCCAATTCCCTGAACACTCATGGGTGTACCCCATCAGGGCCCATGGACTTGGGTATGTCAAGTTTACTTAAGTGATCGTTAACCTGATCCTCCTCGACCAAGGGAAAGTCTTCCTTTCTCCAGACTTTCTCTCTGCTCTCCAGGGTCTGGGATTCCTGAGGGCTGGTCTTACCAGTAAAGACTGAGGTGATGAAGGCATTCAGTATCTCTGCCTTTGCAATATCCCTTGTCACCAGAGACCTTGTCACATTCAGCAGCAGGCTTGCATTTCTCCTAGTCCTCCTTTGTTACTGAAGCACTTATAGAAGCCCTTCTTGTTGTCCTTGACATCCCTCACCAGATTAAACTCCAGATAGGCCTTGGCCTTCCTAGCCCTGTACCTGCATACTCAAACATCATCCCTACATTCCTCCCAGGTTATCTGTCCCTGCTTCTACCTTCTGTATACTTCCTTCTTACATTTGAGTTTTGCCAGGAACAACTTGTTCATCCTTGCAGGTCTCCTGCTTCCTTTGCTTAACTTCTTTCTCATTGTGATGGGCTATTCTTGAGCTTGGAGGAGGTGGTCCTTGAATATCAACCAGCAATCCTGGACTCTCTTCTTTCTAGGACCCTATCTAGGACCCCATGGGACTCTTCCAAGCAGGTCTCTGAACAGGCCAAAGTCTGCTCTCTTAATATAAGTTTTTGATTAAGTGTAATCCCATTAAAAAAAAGAAAACTTCATTAAAATAATACCTTTCTTTTCAAGTAGGCAGTAACACTCTGTCAGAATTCTAGACTCAAATAGCCACAGATAGCTATGAACTTATAAATATACTTACCAGTGGAGTCTCCTTCTAAGCTTGCAAGAGATGAGAGTTTCTCATTCTCTAAAAAACTTGAAAGGCTAGTGCTGAGATGCTCACTTAGGACTTCACCTTCTATCAGCTTTTCAGAAGGTTCAAATGCACCAACCTGGGGAAAACATTCATATATAAATGCTTCTAGGAGTTACTAGTTATTGTATAAATCCACTTATTTATAAACAATTAATGAGGTTGATAACATTCTGAAACTCCCCTTTTTTGTCTTATCCCAGTAACATTCTAGTTCCAGCGGACTTTGCCGGTATTCAGTTTAGCTTCCAAAATGGATATATGCAAGAAACATAGGGATTATAAGAGAGCTAGAAGAAAAAGCAACTGAATGACATGAAACTTGCAAAGATTTCAAAACTAAAATACTGAACCATCACATTAAGAATTTATTCTTGAATAAATCAACCCCTCCATTTATTAAGCTGCAATCCCACCTTAAGGTACAAACTAGGACAACCCTCAATACATTTCTAAACTTCTGCAGAAACTGTACACCCAAATTAACCCTTTGTTCTAATTTCTTTAAATAACATTAAACTGCTTCTGAAGTAGCATTACAGTTAAGTAGACTAAGTTGAAATTATTCAATCTTTTTTATATATGAGCTTTTTTTAAAACAGCATGATACAGTGTCTGTTTTGGTTCTAGTCTTGGATTCTTTTGTAATAAATACATCATATTCAACAGCTATCAAAAACAAAATTTCAGAAAGGAGCAGACAGTAAATATTTTTCTAGGAACTTATATTAGGGTGTTCAAATGGTTGCCTGTCAGCATTCAACTGCTACTTACTATCCCCACCGTGTTCTTTAGACAAAGGAAAATGAAATAAAGCTAAGTATATTTAGTAAGTATCAGCTGACACATCATGGACCACACACCTGGACAGCATCCGGCTACATCCTATAATGGGCACAACATCTCTGGTGCCTGTATGCCCTTTGTCCCCATGCCAGTCATTGCCACCTTCTCTAAAATGGTAGATGCAAGCAGCTGAAGCATAGCCCTACCCGTCAATAGGTGATGGAGTCATTTGCTAGTTCTGAGATAGAGACACACACACACACACACACACCACAAACCGAGAGGCAGCAGGAAGGCTGGATTCCTCGATATGGTGTGGTTTCTATGTTGAGGACACTGAAGAAGTCCTCCCTCCCTAATCTACTATTCCTCAATTAACAAGTACAGGGGCAAGTCAAATCAGGTATATATTGTCTACTTCAGTTTCCAAAAATATTCAATAAGGTTCCTCAGCAAAAGCTCTTCATCAAGCTAAACCACTACTGAAATAGGAAGTAAGGTCCTTACATAGATAAAGAATGAAAAGACAGTAAACAGAAGGTAGGAGTAAACAACAATTCTCACAACAGAGAAAGGTCAGGTGGAGTCATGCTCCCACGGTGATAACTACATTAAGTGATCTGGGAAAAGGAGGGACAGGGAGGCATGACACACTCAGCACTGTTACAAGCTTAATGAATACATGACATAAAACAATAAAGAGTTCAGTTTCCTCCCTCCTCCTCTCAGAGTTAATTATAGTATAAGATCATTATTAGGAAARCCTTTCCCGTATTTAGAAGAGTTTTTACCTTGTTATTCTTACTGCCTGGAAGAAAACATATTCCAGTTGACAAATCTGGAACAAAAGAATGAGGTGTAATCAGTATTTTGCTATGTTATACTATTAAATGCTAGTTATCCTGTAAAAGGAGAGCGGATTGAAACTTCAGTAGTATTTGGAAGTTATTAAAAAGGCAGGGCTTCTGCAGGACTAGCACTATTAAAAAAAAAAAAAAAACAAACACACACACACACACACATTTGACAATCACTGCCTTAACTTCTACAAGGCAGTGAAAAGAAAGCAAAGAATCCCAGGCTGCCACAGCAGCAGAAGTAGGAACAGGAACACGCACTGTGCTTCACTGTTGCATTTCATCTACTGGGACAATTCCAAGTAGCTCCTACTTTTCTTTTTATTATATCCATCCATAATCAAATTGCAAGTCCCATTAGACAGAGAATGTTTTAGACACGCACATACCAATTTTAGCAAAAAAGACTCCTAATTCTTAAGTCATAGATAGGAATAAAAAGCAGACTCCAGACTGCAGCCCTAAACCTTGAATAAACTACAGGTTAAAACTGGGTAACTAAATACCATTGGACATTATCAAGTACAAACACCAGACAGCCCCAGTTTTCTAAAATGTCGAGATTTTTATTGTCATGGTTACTGCCACTTCCTCAAGACTACAAAAATGAACAACTGAAGTCAACAGTTCACTGATAGAAGAAACATGTTTTGTGAGGGCCCATGTATGTTACAAAATATATTCCTTTTTAATGTAAAGTGTTCTTTATTAAATTATTATTAATAGTTACCTCATGAAAATTTATGCAAGTATTTGATACAGTTGAGTGAGGTAGTGACTAGAAGCATATATTTACTAAATATATTTACTGAATTTTAAAGAAGCGGTGGAATCTAATCACAGGATTGGCATAAGTAAATAACAAACAAGTTTAATATCAATAGCCATGCTTTTAAAACAAGTTACAGTATACTATTTTGCTTCCACGACTCTACGCATGTTTCAAGAAAACTTAGTTTTAATAGCAAGTATTCTAAACTACTTTTTTATACATCATCACACTAGAAAAGTATGAATTTCTAGCTTCTACAGCTGTAAATAAAGACCATATATCATCCATCAGAACAGGACAGGAAAAGAGACATTAGTTAAAATACAATCTCGTAGACTTGTACCTACTGAAAGAGAAGGGGTTGAAAACAACTTACATATACTATTTCACAAGCGAAGTCCCTGAAATTAATTCAGATTCCTGCTAACACTCTAGTTATGATATCTTACAGCAAACGTGATTTTCACCAGCTTCCTGTCCAGCTTTGTGCTTTGGGGACAAATCTAAGAACATAACTACAAGCTATTTCAGTTCCTACAAAGTAAGAGATTCTTTTTCAAAACTCATTTACACTATGCCACAAAACATTGAAAGGGTCAAGAGAGGACATCTAAAGTATAAGAAGCTAATTACACTGAGAATAAGCATATGATTTTTTCAAAATTTAATACCTTCCAATCGTTCAAGTGGTAATACCTCAAGCAAGGTATCTTGACTGTGATTTGAATGCTCCATGACATTCTGGTCTTCCTCTCCACATACTGAGTGGGACTCTTTCAGACTAACAGAAGTTGGCTGAGGTTCTTTAATTTGTGTAACAACTTCCCTAGAAAGAGAACTATTTCAATGAAAAATTGCTCAATAACATACACAATCAACATTAGTATATAACATCTCTCAACAGAAAAATTTGATACATTCTCCAATTTTAATGCCTTTGTCTCTAGAAGTTCTGCCGTTCCCGATCAACATAGATTCTACAGACCTGTCAGCTGCCACTTTATTATAAAGGAATAATTAACAAGATGGAAAGGGCTGCAGTTTCACAACCTAAAGTGTTCCACAGAAACACTGGCTCAAGGTAGCTTTGCTAACCATATCATTGCCTCTCTACTTTTCTCCGTTTGTTCCTTTCCCTTACTTGTTTGCAAAAAGGGGGATAAACATAAACCTCTTATGCTGGATCAGTTCCATGATCCAAGTCACACAAACACTAGACAAGATTATCGTAAGCCCAAAACTCCACCATACCTTTCATAACATTAAAACAGGGCCTAAATCATAAAGAACATGACTTATTAAAATTCCATATAGTTTTGTTAAATATCAATTATTGTAATTCTGCAGGAAAGGAAGTCTCATTTCTGGTTTTGTAGAACTTCCACGCAGCCAGACTAACCATATAATATGTTAAAATTTCCACATTGAGTAAACTGAACCATACTTCTACTTCAGCACTTTAAATGTTCAAATAGTTTTCTTTATAGAGGTAAAAATCTAAAATGCCATTATTCCATTTTTCTTTTTTTTTTTTTTTTTTTTTTTTTTTTTTTTTTACTTGAGTACAAGCAAGAATTTGACTCACTCTCTTAAATCTTATATTCTTCATTTTATTTGGGACATCTTGCTTGCATTTTTATCAGTGAGAAAGGTGCATACTGCTGCTTCTATCACAACAATAGGAACAGAGTTGACCTATATGACAGCTTCCAACATTTCTACCACTAGTAATGCTGTAAGTTATTTCATTGACTTGGTCCCTACACAACAACACACCCTAGGTATTTCCTAAGAAATGGCAAACACTGAGATTACAAGGAAGCTAAAGTTAGTAGAAATGTATGTTCCTTTCTGTATGCAAACAGCATGATACTTAACTGAAACAAGTTTAAGTAAGTGGAAACCATTATTTGTATATATGACATGAATCAGAAACATCAGCTTAATCTAAAATTAATGAAAACTAAGTAAATATAAACTAGATTTATATAAGCCAGAATTATTATTATGTAACACCCAAAATCCAAAACTTGGCTCTTACAGCTGCCAAGGTTATTTTCTAAATTCTGAAATATACCATTAGCTGATAGTACATATACGTCTACATCCTATATACCACTATGTGCATTTTAGGACAGAATTAATTTTAGTTGCTGTCTCAATTTTCTTTTCAGAAGGGTGAGATAACATCACTTACATGTCATCCTGAAAGCTGAGGGCAAATCTCCCCACTGGTTCTGGATCAGACTGAATACTGAGAGAAGATCCTGATGGAAGTGAACGTCTACCTTCTTCTAAATAAGATGCCTGGACATCAGAAAGCCTGTAAGGGCAGGAGGAAACACACATCACCCAATTGTTTTAACATACACCTCTCCTGTTTTTCAAAGACTGAACAAAAATAATCTTGATGGTCACAGCTCTCCTATATATTCCATTATTTGAATATTTTCAGCCTTTTCTAACACATCTGTATTTACAGGTATACATAGTACCCAAAGGATCTTCTTCAACCCTCTGAAATTCTTTAAGGAAATACTTTATTTCATTTTTAGTGGTTATTGCTTTGATTTGGCAAGATTCTGTCCCATTTGGAATATACAATTCTGGAAAGACACAGCATAAAAGTCTCATTTTACTTCCTGCTAAATCATATGGGAATGGAGTAAAAGTGACTACAGGTTTCTGATTGTTACTCTTTGCTCTACTCTCTATTGAGCAAGTTATTATAAAATACGTTGAATTTTAACCAGTATCCATATAGTAGTAGTTCTTACAGTACACTAAAATGTGTCAGATCTAGTTAATTGAACATAAAAACAACGTGTAAAAAAAAATTATTCCCTAAATGATCTCAATCTTGAGTAAACTGAACTCTGAAGAACTGAGTTAAAATAAATCATTATCTATCCAATCTAAAAAGTGAAATATCCTTTTAAAGGATAATTGATTAAATTTAAAGTATTTTATGACAAGCATGAATTTAACCAAGATTTTTCACTGCTAATACAATCATTCCATGCTATTGATTACTGAATAGCTTTATCATCCACCAAGTAAGATGTCAAAAAAATCCCCCCCCAAAGGTTAGATGTTTTAAAAGTCTATTGTATTTTCTTATAATTTAACAAAATAAAAAAAGTTAAGTTGTTTTAACTGACAGTCTCACCTGTTATCACAGCCTGTTTTACTCTTGGCAACAGTTGAAGCTGCAACAGGTAAGCCAGGGTTTGAGGAAATTGTGACGTTTTCAAACATTACACTTGTACTGCTACTCAGTGAATTGCCAAAGAAGCTTGGAAATGTCTCATCAGCAATAGTTCTGAAGTCTTCCATTATCCTGTACAATATTAAGCTGCTCAAAATAACACTCTGCTTGGCAACAGCATCAGCCCTAGTCCAGAAGCATCTGAAAATAAGAACAAAACAACTATACAGTTACATAAGTCACAGTAGTGCTCTCAAAACTAAAGTATCTATACACAACAGCCAATATCCTTTGGCAATTGCCCCACTTCATCTACAAACATGTTTAAAAACTACTCCCAATCTTCCCCCTCCCCAAGCCTTTTGGGCACCACACAGAGTTTTATGAACCTCTTGGACTTTCTAAAAAGAGCAGCACTACTGTAAATTAGAGCACTGACACGGCAAGAGGTGCCAGCCTATATTTAGCCTGTAAAGCTGCTTGGACCAAGACAGCCTTCCTCCATTTCTACAGCAGCAAAGCACCTGGGGGGTTACAAATGGCATAACGCGATTTATCCCGAGCCACTGCTTGGCTGGCTACAGCCGCGCCGCTGATCTCAGCGCAGAAGATCGCGGCCCTGTCCCTTCACCACCGCGTCCCGACTCCGCGAAAGACACGAGGCCTGCTTCGCCCGCGGGCGGCCGCACGGCTTCGCGGGGGGGGGCCGCTGCCTGGCGGCCGCCGACAGTCTCCACCCCAGGGGCTGGGCCAGGGAGAAGCGCGAAGCGAGAGACCGCTTCTTCCCCAGAAGGGAAGAGACCGGCCTGACCCTCCCTCCGAAGCCCCAAGGGCGCGGAGGAAGGAGCGGGCCGGTCCCCCCAGGGGTGCACCGCGTCCCGTCACTACTCGCCTGAGCGGAAGGTGAGGGGGGAGGCAGGAACCGAGACCGGCCGCCCTCGCCGAGCGGCAGCCCGACCGCCAAAACTTCAAACCGCCGCTGCTTCCGCACGCGCCGTCCCGCACCGCCTGCCTCCGCCCCCAGGGCGCGCGCGGGCCCCGCCAGCTCACGCGGCGCGCGGCCCACACCGCCGCTCCGCCCGCCCCACACGCCGCCCCGAGCGTCAGGCCCAGCC
>NW_020448296.1:135798-152287 GCF_003343035.1 Apteryx rowi
CAAGAAGAAGGGAGCGAGAGCTGGCGATTGGCCGCCAGGGCACCCCAGAAAGAAAAAGTTTGGGGGGAAGGCTGCTGATTGGACGAGGGGCGCGTGGCGTAGCTCAGTTCCCCCCCACCCCCCACGTGCTCTGCCCGCCCCGCCGGATGGGGGGCGGGGCGGCAGGGGCGGGCCGTTAGGTCCGTTAAGCGCGGCGGTGGCCGCCGTGCGCGGCGCCTCTGCCACCGCGGGCAGCGGGCGCTGGGGGAAAGAGCTTCCTTTCCCCCCCCCCCCAAAGAGTCAACCTGGAGACAGCTAGTTTTAGGTTAATACTGCCTCAAGAGATTGYTAGAAGGAAATAATTAAATTGATTATTTTAGATATTTCATTGCAGACTGATGATGTTTGAAAGCAATATTGGCGAGTAGCTCAGGGTCTTTGAGAGAAGAGGCTGTAGCCCCCGAGTTGCCGTTTAGATGTGTTACAAGTAATGGTTTACCAGTCGCTCTGTTCCCTGCAGTCCTGTGCCAGGGGATAACCACACACAATGGAAAAACTTTAGTCAGATTTATTTATATGGTTCATTACGGTTGTTGCTATGTGAGTCACTTTATTTACATGAGGTTGGACAATGTACAGTTTACATATAGTACATTCAGAATCATTTCAATTTTGAAGCATAAATGTTATACTAAGAGTTGAGAAGCCAGTGGGCACCTTCAAAACAAAGTACATAAAAATATGGATATACATATACTGGCAAATTTGAAAAAATCTAAATTGAATGCAGTGTTACTCCAGGATGGACATTCCTACAATACAGTTCTTCTACAGTCATGTTCCAGGTATGGACATTGCAAAAGAACAGAGTTAAAAAAATAAATAAATAACAATATCATTTGAAAGTCACATCCTGTTCAAAAAAAACAACTTGTTAAAGCAACAAGGCCCTAGAACTGACAGGGGAGAAACAGTCTTGGAAGTTCAGGCTGAGATGTGCTCCAARGGGTCAACAATATATGGGGTAAAGTACATCTTTCAGAAGAGAAACAGAAGGGACAACAGCTTTATTAACTGCTGCAGAAATTTACTGTATGTACATGCTGTAATCCTCCCTCTCTAAGCCCTTCTGTAACCTTATTCATCCTTCCTTGGGGTTCATCTCTGTGTTCATAAGCTGGACTCCTGGGAACAAGAGATTTGTGAGGAGGGAAGCATGAGTTTGAGAGAGTAGAGTTGGACAGTCAAGGACATGAAGTAAAAGTACCTGGTTTGGAGAGACATCAACGCAGAATACCAGACAGGGAAAAAAAGCAACTATCAGGCACACAAAAATACTAGAGCTCAGCTATTGAGATCAAAGCACTTGGCCACTATTGGAAATGTAACTCATTTGCACTGAATATGTAATAGCATATTGCCATTAATAAAAAGTGCAACTGGAATTAGTCAGGATATCTAATAATACATGTTCAACATAGAGGAGAATAATGTAGCCATGCTGAATTAACTGGAACCAAATACATTAGAAGCTGCAAACAATTGCCATTACTTGCCAATTACTGTAAGTGGTTATTCTGGGCTCCATAACAATAGCAGCAAGTTTAAAAAAAAAAAAAAAACTAGCAGAAAGTTTTTCCTTGGAAAACTTTCCCTTACTTCTCAGGGGTATATATAAAGATTTCTCTTTTCATGTATTTTACACCATTTTTTGTTACACTGCAGTAACTGAGGCATATCTGACAAACACCGTAGGGTTTTGTAGTACAAACCTTCAACACAGGGACACAGCAACATATATAGACAAAAGCACTTCGGTAGCTTCTTAGAAAGGAGCCCTATTTTTTCCCTGATAAGAAAAAAATTAATTGCTGTATTGGTGGGGGGGGGGGGATGGGGGATCCTTTAAGGATAAGATAGAAATTCTGGAAACAGCTAACCCTTCAGAAGTATATTTTGCTGTTTGTATATACAGACACATTTCTTCTACTGTAGGAATCAATTCCAGTACAATAGTTTGGATCTCTTTTTTTTCGTATGACTCACTCCCCCACAGAGTAATATTGTTATAGACACCTCTAAATTCCCACTTCCTACCCACAATTAAACCTTTTTTTTTTAATCACATGACATCTCTGTTGCCATTTACCATACAAAAGTTGGCATGGTTCCATAAAAACATTAACTTCTTGATAAAAAGGTACAAGCAACTGCTTTTATACACATGGTATTTCACAATTGTATTCCTGCAAGCTGAAAATTAGCAGCAGCCTACCTCTGTGCGCTCCATAGTGCCATTACCACCTTGCATTTCTTTAGTAAACTAAAACTAAATTCCTCAAAGATAAACAGAGAAACAAATGTATAGTGTATCTGAGCAAAAATAGTTGAAAGCTTTATAATAAAAGAGCAAACACATTTTTTTAGAATAAAGTGAAACCCACAGGAATTTGCTATAGCAAACATAGAGGCTGTCCTCTCCATACACTACTCCTTCCAAGATGAGACCATCAGTATAAGCCTAGTCTGAAGCACATCAACAACCAGGAAATACTCTGCTACACTTTTTGTGCTGCACAGAACATCCACCTTCATCCTTCCTGACTAAGATCTGCTAAACAAGCTCAGCAATGGAGTAATGTTAATGTAGAAATACCATGTGGTAACTTGTCCAGTTTTATCCTTCCCCTTCCTGTGTCTCAAGCCAGTCAAAGCTGACAGTTAATGTCAACATGTTGACCCACAGCAAGGCTTTTCTTGTGCTAACACACTAAAGACAGGGCTTTAAAGTCAGTACTATTTCTTCAAGATGTTGTAAATAAATTATTCAATCACTGAAGAAAGAGATAATTTGATTTGAAATCTAACAATTCTCTGCAGACCCTCCGCACACTATGAGAAAAGTCAAAGAGCGTAACACTTGGTAGAAAAATAAGATGTGCCATTATACATTCAGAATGGCACGTGACATTATAAAAGCAAAGTCCTGAGAATGGACACCTGAATCCAAAGAGCTCCTTGAGCAAGAACCTGTTATGAAAAAAATTAGCCTATTATAAAACTAGCATACTAATAAAGACCTTTTAAAATAAGTTTATTAGTCAAATACAATTATAAAATTTAAATATTTRTACAGCAAGATGGAAAATTCTTAAAGCAACCCAAGGCTCCAAACTATTTTTTGCTGCAGTATACACAGGAATGGTTTCTTTTATGAGTTGATCCAACATCATCCTTTAGTTACTGAACAGCTTCTTGAAGGCATGTTGAATTTTGACAGTAAGTTTCACATTTGTCAGTGCAATATAAAAAAAAAAAATCAAGACCACAATAAACTGATTTCAAAATAATAATAATAACAAAGACAGGCACTTTGAAGTCAGCTACTCTGTAGATAGCTCATGGTTAATACTGTTTGTGTTGCTATAGTTCAAAGGGTACAGATTAAATTGTTCCTTTGCTGCAAAAGCACAAATAACATGTTCCAAATATTGTGGTTTGTTTTGCAAAACATGCAATAAAGCCCCCAATTTTTGAAAATCTTCTGTAGGAAAGAAGAAACAAAAGCAGCCAGAAATTGAAGTATTTGCAAACATCAGAGTAAGGCCCTTTAAAGTTTATTTAATGTATGTTAAACCCCTTCATTCTCAGGTAATAGATTAAGAGGCCGAGAGACACATCGTCTGCGAGGGTGTGGATACTGAAGGTTGGCAGTGTCAGCATCGCAAGAGTGCTCTATCAGAGGAGGAGGAGGAAGGAGCTGGGCATGACTGGACCATCTCGATCCAGCCCGTGGGGAATCCAGAGGGGGAAAGAAATACCTGAAACAGTTAAGACAGGAACAAAACACCAAAACAAAAACAAAACAAAAAACAGAAGAAAAAGAGAAAGGTAGTAAATACAAGGAGAACCAAAGGGGAGAAAAGACATGCTGGAAAAAAAATTAAAATAAAATGCTTTAGTATATCCATGCCAAAACCAATAGAACATAATAGCAGAAATCAAGGCTGTAATTCAAAACAAGACAAATCTAGAAGCTGTTCTCTAAATAGAAAGTACAACCTTTTCCACTGAAGTTCATAGAAAAGAATATTGTAAAAGTAATCCTAGCATACATTTTCCAAAGAATAGATTGCTTTGGAAATTGAAGAGATTCTGTAGCACAACTATTAACCTGCTTTCACTCTCCCAGAATTCCTGTGATTTGTTAACAGCTTTTAGTAACGCTTCATTTGCAACAAAAGATGCAACAAAAGTTGCATTAAATATTATGCAAGTACATGTTCTGCATACGCATCTAATTCAGATTAAGTTCACAGCACTTCTAGAATAGACGTAAAAACAATCATTTTGTTTTTACAATACTTTAAATTTAATAATATATATTTACAGAGAATAACTACTTCCAATGAAATACAGTCTTTGTATGTATTTACATATTTCTGCAAAATCGTCAGAGAAAATTTTTCTGGTAAATGCAAGGCTCAGAATTATGCCATTTCATGTCATTTTCCTGCCATTTTTATTATATCTTACCTGTAATACTTGCGCATTTTAGTATAGTTTTTAGATACCTAAAGGTTTTTCTGTCTTGTTTACAGTTCTGTGGACTTAGAGAAGAATGCTACGTGATTAATAAAATTATGGGACAATCCACATCAAGCTGCATTTTGGTTTTCGATTTCTGTATGGCTCATATGCATGCTTTTTTTAGGATACTATGCTCAGAATTTTAGTTACTCCATAGAATCATTGTCACAGGAACGTACAAATACATATCAGAAAAAGTACTCTTCGTTAGGATGAATAAAATATGACAGTACTTACAAAACATTTATTTGAAGTTGTACTAAGTTATAAATGAAGCAATACCAAACTATTAAAAGCTACTATCTGTACAATTGTCAAAGCACACTGTTTTCTTATTCCTTTAAGACTACAGTTTCATAYATTACAAAGCAGTTACAGAGTTGTGATGTTTGGGAACCTTAATCAGATATTAAACACTATGAAATGTAAAACAATCAGCTATCGAAACAATTTCAATGAAAACTATTTTAATGCTCACTTCCCTCCTCCCATCCCAATCAAGGACAAAAAAATCTTATTTTTACTCATGAACTAGTCTTTTAATTTAATTTTAATTTAACTTTCCAAAAAGCTGTTTTGATGGAAATTTTTTCCATAGGAGCCTAATTATTTTTCTATCAGAAGTTCTAACAGTATCAAACTGTGTTGGCTAGTACAAAAAAAGTATACAATGTGTTTTAGAAAGGCCTTTTGAACTGCGTTTAGTAGTTAGCTGGCTGCTGGTGTCTTGGGAGAGGTCAAACGGCGTTGGGGAGGGAAAAAAGGAGTTCACTTTCCATTCCTGTGTGCATGCAACAAGCAGCAAAACACCAAAGTTACTCCAGTTAGCTTGATATCAGCTCTGCTTTCTGTTAAAAAGGACATAATACAAATGGAGAAGGGAAATTGTATCACAGATCTAGACACATGATTATCAGCATAACAATACAGCACTACTGACTTCTTCCCCAATCTACATTGTCAATCATTCTAAAACAACTTTGACTGTTAACCCAGTTTGATGATCAGATGTGTTTTAACACATGAAACTTTTCCAAAGGCTGAAATCTGGCAATGCTTTAGCCGTTTTAAGTGTTTAAATGTATAAACACTGAAACATAGCATCTAGTCACAGACAAAATAAATTCCGCATATCATACCAATTTGGACAAATGTCAGTACATAAATCTTTATTAAAAATGTTAATCCACTAAAAAAAAGTTAGCAGCGATATTTACGCAATACAAGCCAATGTGATTACAAGAGAAAACAAGTAGTTAAATGCATCTTTTTTACAGTAAGGCTCTACCCTAAGACAAAAAATATATATATTCTGGAATTCCACAGCCACACACTTAATTCTATAACAAAAAGTGAATTCCACATTGGAGCCCAGAATAATTTCTAAATAAGAACAACAACAACAACTTTCAAAATATAGAATAATGGCAGGAGTCTAAAATAATTCTTGCCTGTGAGGAGTAAAAAAAATGCTGAAGTTTCAGTTTCACAATGGCTTATTACCAAATTAAGGGAGAGGATATAAACATCCACTAGAGTAGGGTAAGGCTGCCTTGCTGGCAGCAGCACAGTTTTAGATAAGGAGATTGGGAAAACACACCCTACGCCAAAGAGGTATGAAATGGCTCCCTCTAGGAGTCCAGGCAAATACAGTTATACAGCTTTGGATATCACACTTCCCAGTCAGGATTGCGTTTCAGCACTTTTGCTACAAAATAAGTAGCACCTCCTGCAACTAGATGACCAATATCATTTTGGCCTTCATTCTTGCTAGGGGCTTGGCCTGTAACCACCTCTTCCTCTCCCATCTATCTTATGAGGAATATGTGAAAGCCTTTCTCTGTTCAACAGAGCTAAGGGTCTGGAAGTCAGAACCGCCATTCAGGATTCACTGACAAAGGGAAAAGAAACCAAACGTACCAAAACTCCCCAAAAGCAAACTGTTATAGTACTTCACAGACGAATATTTTAAACTTAAAGCCCCGTTAGTAGCTGTATATGGATGGAAATGGAGGCAATTCCATGGCATTAGAAAAAGTAACTGTGGTCACAAAACTTAGAAGTTGCTGCTGTGGAATTTGGTCCCATCAAGTCTTTATACAGGACACATCCTGTAAAGTGACTGCACGCATTCCACCATACAATGCAGGTTTCAATAGTTTAGCAAGAGTATTTCCAGATTTTGGCGTTGACAGATTAAAAATGATTTATTTCAGTTAAGGCAGTTAAGCTTATCTACTAAACAGCAATCACTACAAAATAAAAGCATAATGGAGAAAGAAAATTCATCTGCAATAAGAACTTCATATGAATAAGCAAGAATAAAAAAAAAACACAACTTTTATTCCATTGGTGTTACACCTGCAAAAATGCAAGTAAAACAAAATAAGGCTAATATGCTATTATTGAACTATACATTATGAAATATCCTTCCCCACTTCTTTTGCTGCATTATCCCAATCAAAAATGGAAATAGTGGCTGGTATTTACATTTAACTTATAAACATATATCTCAGAGGGCAGTTGTTACTCAGCAGTATGATGAAGTTTCTCCTTGTTTGAAACTATTAAAAACACTTTTTTGAAATAATGTGAAAGGAATAAAGTGAAAACAATTGTTTGTATTACTTATTTAAACAGAACGATTCAGTACAGGTTATGGTTTTCTTGGTTTTCCTCTTAACACTGGCATAATACACACCACCTCAGAGCAAAAACAGGATAGCCTGGATAAGTATTAAAGCAATAAATGACATGCACTTAAACATAAAATAGGCATGAATATTAAGCCAAATTAAGAATTAATAATATTCAGAGAAAAGTATTTTCTGAAATTCACTCTCTGTACTAATTAGCCTACCTGCCAGCAGATGATCCATTTAGTGAGTTCTGTAGGCTTGTATTGGCTGAACCTAGAGAGGCATTAAAAATTCCCTGCTGAGAACTACCATTGACTGGACTCCCGTTACCTTTCAGTATACCAGTGCACTTCCAGTTGTCCATATAATTAGCTGCAAATATATATATAAACAAAAAAGTTAATTTGCTGAAGCTCAACTTTTGAAACGATTATGATGTTTCAATGGCTATGCAGCTAGTGTGAATTAGAATTGTATTTCAATACAGATATATAAACTCAAAACAGCTGAAAGTTTGGCCTTTTAACTGTCTGACAGTCTCTGACTACCTATTATTTAAACCTCAGTTCTGTTCAATAGCAAGAATGAGTTAGCTTTGTCCTTATTAAAATGCTAACCAAGAACCAAATGAAAATGGCTGAGGAAACTGCCACTGATTTTTGTTGTTGCTTTGGAAATCTGAACAGGAAAAAAATCCAGGGAAAAAAAAACAGTTTGTATGAATGCTGCTGTAATGAATACAGATTTTCTGGTTTTGGCAGCAGACAAAGACAGCAATGCTATACATATGTTAATTTAAACAATTTTCTATCATTTGAATCCAATGAGAAAAAAATGTGGGTGTATCAGTTATTACAGTAACAACTATTCACAGCAATCTAAATCATACAACAAAACAAGTGTTCAAGCACAAAAAGTTATTTCCTTTCCCCAATGCACACAGGAATATTAAAATCTACTATCCAATAAACTAAAAGGAACTTAAGACCCCAAAAATGTATTAAGCTTTCTTAAGTACATTTTTAGCATACCACAAAGCTAATTGTACTTCAAATGAAAGACTTGTAGAGTTCTTACCCTTCCATAGCCGAACACAGCCATCATCACCAGAGGAGGCAAGCACTGTGCCTGTAATATTCCAGCTCACTCGCCAGACCTGGGAGTTATGATTATCAAACTGAGCCGCAATATGAATTTCAAATTTTGTTAATCCTCCAGAAGAAGTCAATTCTTTCCTGTTTAAGAGAAAAGAGACAGTTTCATACACAAGTGTTCAAAGGTCTATCTTGAACATGCACACAGAAAGAGAGGACTAGGTCCTTCAAGGAGTTTATGTAACAATTGTTACTAGATTAGGAATGTTAAGAGATATTCAGACAAATCTATTGTCTTGCTCATAGTCTTGTCATCTTAAAAATCAGGCTCCTAAAAACAACTCTGCATAGATTAAAATATTTAAATAGGTACAAATAATTTCTTTGCTTCCCAGACACTATTAAAATAAGACTATATAGTATGCATCACATCATACTGAACTATGTTCCTTTAAAGCTCACCTTAGAGGTTTTAGTGTGAAAATTCGTACATCTTTGGTTGCTACAGCTAAGATGTGGAAGGATCTTCCCAGGTTTGGAGCAAATGCAATATCATGTACAGGATCTGTGACTGTCATAAGAGCTTCTGCTTTTGCATATTTTCTGTAGAAAAGCAAATAAGAAATTAATCTTAAATGTCATCCAAGTTACCAGTGATGCAATTTAAACAAACCACACATAGGGGAACAGGGAAAGAGGGATTAGCGATGAGACTTGCAAAAATAAAAATATTTTCCTAACATAAACTAAATTGAAAGTCTTAAGTAATAAATACAAGCTGATTTCTTTAAAATTTGAATACATCAGATATATAACAATAGCTACTAACAGTGGGCTAAATCGTACAACAAAGTAAGACTTCCAGTAGAAAGAACATATTTCTGTGAGTTGGAAAAGGGAAATAAAAAGATTCTTCCATTCACAAATCTAAAAGGAATTTATATTCTAATAATTTAGTCAATTTTCTGTGCTTGTAAGCAGACCACTGTCTGCCTACTTTGCTATATGACAAACATGCATGCCATTATATTCTCATGTACCACAAGATAAGTTACACCAACTTTTCTTTATTGTGAATGCACAGAGAACATCATCTGAAGCAAGGCATAAATCCACAAGACACCTTGGCTCCATTCACATGGCAATCATTCCGAATGAAACAGAAGTTCTTTGTCATTATTTAACTAACTTAGAAGTGGTTGTGCATACACTTCTTGGCATTTTTGGTTCTGAATTCTTAACTCTACAAACTGAAACATGTAACTTTTACAGCATGTTAAGTCACAAAACTTCCTCCCATTATAAACATACTTTTCTCTTTAACATTGTACTGTTACATTTTTGAGCATATTTAAGATAGCCTTTAAAAAGAGTGCCTAGTGCAGGGCAATTCAAATTTTAACTCTGGTCCTATTAATTCCTCGTGCAAAATTAAATACATAAATTAACAGAAGGAGAAACAACAATTCCCACTTTAAAACTCTGGTAATAATACTGGCATTTCCACACTGAGAACAAAATTATCAAAATCCATAATGTCCATTAACATCAGTAAATATTCTGAGGTCTCTCTTCCTTTTTCCCATTCAGTGGCACAGGGACATAAGTTATCAATTACTATGGGCAGTTTTTCCAAGACAAACTCTCCAGAGACAAAACTGAGGAGTATATCATTTACCACTCCTCTCCACATGTAATGATGGGAATGAAATAAAAGGTCATATACTACGAACTATTCTAAGACCCACAAATGTTATACTGGTTAGTTGTTTAGCATACCTGGTGTTTTCACTATATTCATAAATTTGAACCTTAGCCAATATATTTGGACTGTTGTCATCGCTTCCTACAGCTATCATTGGAGAATGAGCTCGAGAGCTAGAAGGGAAAACAGTAAATACTTTTATATTTATAGATCATTTCACAGAAAGTAACAAAAAAGTATTTAAAAAATGTAAAAGATTTCAGACACACATCTTTAAAGAAAACAAAAAAACACACTAAAACATTAGTAAGTGTCATTCAGTTATCTGTGCAACCTCAATTCTGTTGTCTTGAATGCCCACCTTATACACCAAATACAGATAAAATATCGGAGAAACATCATTTGGCAATTCAAGATCATGATAATGTATTTATCCAGAGAACAGAATTGAATTTATGTAGTCATCTGCAGTCAAGAATTTCTTATATATTACATAGCAGAGTCTGCATCTTATCCACTACTCTTACATTCTTACTTACTGAGATAGGAAGATTTCATTCAGGTTTCAGAAGAGGGGTTACATTTACAGGGTAAACATATATGAATTCTAATGTTATCAATTTTAACACCACCCAATGCATCAAAAGAAAATCTGTACTTTGATCATTCAGCACAGATTACAACTACATGAATTAAAAAAAAAAAAAAAAAAAAAAAGCATCAGCAGGATACAGACCACTGCTTCCATAGGAAAAAGACATTCAGCATTTCCGAAGTGAACAGAATCCAAAGCAGTTCAGCCCTGAATGTTTTTTTCCCTTCCTGTTATTGCTGGGGGAGATTGTGAGATGCGAAATAAAAGGAGACCTCTGCTCACATGTACTCTTCTGGGCAAGGACTACCCAACCGCCACACTTCCTGTCCAAACAGGTAAGTGCACCACAGAGCCCCTGAGGGTACAACTAAAGAAACAGTGGCTTTGTATTTCTGAGAGCAACACTCCTGCAGTTCCTAGCACAATACATTCTATTGCACTGGCAGGGGGCATGTCCTTGTTCGAATTATCAAAATTATTATCTATGGCAACATCTTTCTTAAGGAATGAAAGTGAAAAAAGAATTTTCCCTTTATAAACACTTTCGCATAAGAAAATCTCAATTAAACTTTGTGGAATAAATAAAAGGTACTCGGTAGCTCTTCAGATTATTATTTTGGCTCAGCCAGACTGGCTTTATTACAGGAATTGTCAGCAGCTTTTTTCCAGCCCTTACAAATACTTAACTTTCTCTGGGCATATTTGGGGATTTTACTCTATAACATTTCAGAACTCTTTGGATCTTCTGCTTAAGTTCTCATACAGCAACACCTACAGGCTTAATAACATACCTTGAAGGATTCCAAGAAATGCAGCTGCAGCTTAGCTTACATGAGATTTCATGCTGCAGTGACCACTGACTGAGATTCATCACATCTGGAGCTTCATAAATCCTTACAACTCCATCTGCTGAACAAGTTGCTAACATAAGACCTATATGCTTGGGAGCAAACTTAACATCTGTAACAGATGTCCTACTGTCCACTAGAGTTGTCCTCTTTACCTGCAAACAAAAAGGGAAATTGTTGAAGGAAATGCTAGCAATTTCCATCAAAAATTTATACCGTAAGAAAAGCTAATGAAAGTCTGACGGCGCCACTTTATAGGATCACCTAACCATATGCATTTCACATACTAACTCTTTCATCTAGRACTAAAAAAAGATCTTTATACACCAACTTACAGGAGAAGTGACAGATCATTGCACTGATGCAGTTCCAAACAGGGATATACTCACAGTGATATAACAGTACTGATAGCAGCCAGAGTTGTTTAGTTTAGATTCTTGCAGGGGGGGACATAATATGCAGTATGAGATTATTGCATGCCTTTGGCCACAGGCAGTTTGAAACTGTCCTCTTGATTCATACTGGTGACAATGCTAAATGTGAAGCCTAATGATGTTGCTTTTAAACTTCAGTGGGTTTTTTTTCCCCTCTGAATTTTACCTTAAAGCATTTTCTCAGCAAAAAGTATCAGAAAAACAAATATTTCTGATAGAGTGGGTGAACTCAAAAGACACTTGATAGGATGAAAAAGGAAAAACTATAAACCCTTGTTTTTCCAAGTTGCCTCCACTCCTGCCAAGTAGTATGAGTTTGAGCTGAAAATTAGAAGTCTCAACTGCCTTCTGTGCAGAAAGTCAGCTTTCACGCCCCACTGGGTGCCAATGGTACCTAACTTTTCACAGTTACGTATTTTAATATTATAAAACTTCAGTATACGGCAGATATTTTAACAACCTAAAATAAACAAAATATTAGAGACAAAAATAGCATACTGACTGAGATATATAAGATTATGCATGAAAAATACTTGCAAAATAATCTGCTTAGATTTAAAATTCCCTTTGTAAATGCTGTCCACAAAATCTATTTTGGGGTGAAATGTTTTTCCTCCAAACCTGAGCTATTGTTTGAAAGATGAAAAAGAACAGTGTGAGAGAGCTCAACTAAGCACTTATCCCAGAGAAAGAAAATGCACAACTTTAATTCTGCTGTAGATGGAATCATGTCCGCAGGTTTGCAAGGGGAATATCTTATTAGGAAACGCTAATAGAAATGACACTCATTGGTCTTAATGTTGCTATTCAGCTGTTTGCGCAGAGGTTTTAAAGCGCTTACCCTATAAGTTAACAAGAATGATGAAAAACAGCCAGTCAGGATTTTATATTAACACAAAAAAACCAGGGTGCACTCTCTGACTTTATCAAGAAGAGAAAATATGTCGCAGAAACAGAAGTGACCAGTAACTCAGTATTTGGAACCATTTTTATCTTCAGTCTTCTGCTTAATTCTAGAGTTTAAGCATTTGAAAGCTTCAGCCCTTTATGATAAGCAAACAAATTAATTAGGAACAGAAAATACATTCATACAAAAACATATAAAAACTGTAATTAATATGTTGAAGTCTCACCCAGTGACTCTGCCCTCGGAGTTTATCATTTGACTCTCCCACTATTTCTTCCCATACAGCTGCAGTTCTGTCAAAAGAGCAGGAAGCCAGGACCTGACCAAATTCAGGATGAGCCCATGTGACACGCCACACAGATCCACTATGCGTCTGCAAGATAAAACCAAAACGCTATAGCCTAGGGAAACATACTTATTCTATTATTCCAAGCAACCATGCATGATTTTAAAGTAGATTTTCATGCCCTTCTGCTGCAAAAAAGTAAATCCTAGGAAGTTGTAAGACCATTCCTCTTTTATAAGGCTCAAAGTTATATAGCAACTGTTGAATTTGTTTATTTCTATAAGCACTGCAAAGTCTCACTACTATTGGTTAATTATTACAAATCCATTTCAAGGCATTATTTATTACTTCTTTAAATGCTAAGTTCCAACAAATGCTTGCAAGGTAAGATTTTGCCTTGATGCAAGAATTATAGCTTTATTTTCAGCCATTACCAAGCTCTTTTTATAAGCTCCCCTGTACTTTTCTAAAGCATATGCAGAGCATTACTTATCTTCTCCTTCTTCATAAGAAACTCCTCTTTCATACCTAGTCAACTGAATGCTTCTTTTTCTAAAGAAAGAGAACTCAAAAACTTCACTTGCATTTCCATATATAGGGTTTAGTGTATTGCAGTCCTATCCTACAGAGGTTTAAGGACAATTGAAAACCTGAACACCCCAGTTATCCTAATGAAGCATAGAGACTTGTCTTCATATGACATATTTCTCAGAAAGATGAAAAAATACACAGACGGCCCAATGTTGTAACATTTACTAGACTGGCTGCTTCCTTTTTTTTAAGTTTTAGAATATGTGAAAAGGAGGCATTCAATTCAAAACATGGATATTGTTTTCCAGCTTCCTTACTCTTGTTACCAGTATGTCTTCTAATAACAAATTCTGCCAAGRTAATTATTAAGTACTAATAGTACAAGACTCCATCAACCTCTGCTTTAAGTGAGAGGTGTTACAGATGTTTTATAGAAGTGGAGAAGGCTGCTTTATTATAAAGAACACTGTATTCACAAGAAACAAAAGCATTTATACTCTACAAGTCACAAAAACTAAGCACACTTTGACAAAACACTGGAGACATTATGGTGCAACTAAGTAATTATTCTCAATACAGACCTTCCAGCTGGCAGTGCAATGCCAATCCCCATTTTCACTTTTGTCCCAGACCTAATGAGAAATCAAAATACAATCATACAACTTGTATATAAAGCTTATTAGGTAGTACCAGAAAAAGAGCCATTAAAAAAAAAAAAAAAGTACCACAAGTTATTTTCCTCCAGAAAATCCTATCTGGTCCGGTACACAACTGCACCTCACTCAATCTTGAAAATATCCTTACTACAGGTCTGGGGAAGAGGCATACATCTGCAAAACCCACTATAGTATGAGGGCTATTATTTTTTTAAACAACAAATTATTTACAGAAGACAAATTATTACAATTTTCATCACTTCACTTTGATCTCACATTCCATGGGCATGCCAAAATTACTCAGCTTAACCATTGTGCTCCTACAGTCCTCACCATGGCACGTGCTCAGAGATAGTTCCAAAACCCTGATGTGGCTCCTGGCAATCACCAAGGACAGAGTAGAGCAGCAAAGAGAAACTGATCTGAGTGGGTTAACAGATCTTGTTTCTAATATATCTGACTTGAATTATAACCATTCTCTCAATTTCTCTCAACTTTCCAAAAATCTTCCTCATCTTTGCAACTTTTTTAGATAAATCATGAAGGAATTCATGAATCTCATCAAGGAAAGACAACTCAGGACACCCTAGCAGCCACTTCTTGTTTCTCACTCATTCACTATATAACTGTATTGAAATAATATTACCTCATTTTTGCCATTCTGGATCTCTAATACAACCTTGGTTATAATCAATTCACCAGGCCAGCTTCACTATAATTTCTCCCTGATTCCTATTCTGCAGGGCCCATCTAGGGCAGAAAGGACCTAAAACAGATACCAAATAACAGATATACTGCTATTTCAGCAGTGTTGTAAAATTCTGGTTAGAGTAAACATTTTCAAGACTATCTTATAAAGATACTAGTATGATTGGAAAGTAACATTATACCACTGAACAACATTGTTCCTAAATTTCATCTACCTCATGGCATCTTTCTTAAGTATATTCTCTTTAATTTTACATACTCAATCCAGATCAAAAGCTGACTTGGTTGTTGGTTTATTTGTTTGGGTAGGGGTTTTTTTTGACATGTGGGGGAGGGAAGAGGGGCTGTTTACTTGTTTTTAAGCCTGATCTAAATTAGACATAGCTATTTATTGAAAAGCACTAACATTTTCGCAACCATTTTCCAGGTGTGTATATATATAAGATATTATTGTCCTCTACAAACTGAATGCCTTAAATCTAATAATATGTAACCCTTGAAATTTTGTTGATCTTCTCCCTATGCTCATATAATGGATAAAGCAATTAACTTTTCATTTATCATGATTTTAGTTCCTCTAAAGGAGTGTGAAATTAAGGTTTCCAGCATTTTATCTGTCTGAGCATGCACAGAACACTTCAGTTTGTTGTTGATTGTTAGCACTTAAGTATGAGACAGTGGCTTCCTCCCCTAGTGCCCTCAAATAAATGTAGCTTTTCAGATGAAGCAACATAACAAGCTGCATTGCTATAGCCACAACATTTTAAGGATATATAAAAAAAAGGCAAGAGCTGTCAGGAGAAAAAATATTATCTATTTAGACCAATTAATACCGATAGGAAGGGCCTTTCCGGGTACTGGGCACACAGTCCCATCATCCCATGCGACATGAAAACAGCAAACTACGAAACTACTGATCCTGTTTCAGATCTAAGAATGAGGATCGGGTGTTTGCGTGGTTTTCCCAGCTGCAGCAAAGGGTCGAAAAAAATGTGCATTTCTACTGTGTGTGTGTGTGTGTGTGTGTGCGCGTGCACGTGCATAAATATAAAGGAAGTATTACGTATAAGTACATCCTGGCTTTACCGTCCCTGCCGTTCAAGTCTGAGGGCGCACCCGTTCAGCTCAAGAATTGCAGCTGGGGCTTTCTGCAGCACTTGCCCAGCGCAGCCCCCCGGACGCAGGGGGAGCCCGAAGGCCGGTACCCGGCGGCTGGGGCGACGCTTCGCCCCAAGGCCTCGGCGCCACACGGCGGAGCGGGGGGAGGGACGGGCTCCCTCGGGCCTGCAGGCCCGCCAGGACGGGAAGGGCGGCCGCCCGGGCATTGCAGCTCCGCACGGCCGCGCCCGGTGCCGCCAGCGGCCCGGCAGGCCGCGCCGCTGCGGGCTCCCGCGGGCAGGCGCTGCCTTCCCCCCCCTCCCCCGTCCCCAGGCCCGGCGGCTCCCGCTCACTTTGACGCTTTGGTCGCTGGAGCACGTCGCCATGCGCCGCCCGTGGAAGTCGAAGGAGACATCGTG
>NW_020448296.1:152484-214835 GCF_003343035.1 Apteryx rowi
CCGGCGCGCGCGCGCGCGCGCGCTCGCTCCTCCCCTTCCTGCAACGACCAACGTGTGCTCAGACGCCGAGAGAACGGCGGCGCGTGGGCTCGCGGCTCCGCCGCCGCCCGCCGCAGGGGCGGGGCCTCGCTCTCGGCCGTTGGTGCGTCCCGCCCCCTCCGGGAGCGCTGAGACGGACGGCAGCCGCACGTCCGGCGCTCGCCTCCGCGCCGGCCCGTCCTYACCGGCTGCCCGGCGGTGGGAGGCTCCATGGGGGCTGACCCGTCCTCGGGGGGAAGTACTCCTCACGTCCGTGCCCATCCACAGAACAGGCGGAGAGCGCCTTCATTGCGGCTATGTAAATACGAGCTGTCTCAAGTGTGGCGTCGCTTTGCTGAAGGCTGCCGGTGCGCCCGAAAAGCCCAGAGTTATTCTGCGTTTTGAGAGTAAGTCAGGGCGTGTCCTCGAATTCTATAGCCACATGCAAAATTAACCCAAGTGATGTTAAATAATGAATCTCCCACAGAGAACAGGCAAGCAGTAGAGACATCAGATAAGGCCTAACTGAACGAAATCAGTCCTGACTAGGAGTCATGTAAGAAAAATAATATCTGCATTCCTTTCTAGGTAATACAAGGGCAAGCTTTCATGAGAAATCACAATAAATGTCTTGGCAACTCAGAAAGCAGCAACCTTACTGTCCTTGGACAGCCTTCCCCAGGCCTATGTTACGTGTGAGGCCTTTTTTTTTTTCTTCAGTTTAAATTATGTATGGGCTTTGGGGAGGATTTCTTACTTTGCATTTTTGTAAAGAAGTATTTTAAACAATTAAAAGTGGTTGCAATAGTATCAGTAGAGTGTGAATCAGACATGAATATTATATTCCAGTAGATGGCAGTAAGTGATAGATTTCGTCATTTTTGTGAACCATCTCAAAAACATGTTCAGTTGGCTATGCATACCCAACCCAGTAATGCTGAACCTTTTTGTATGTCACTGCCACCATTGTCCCATATCCTCCTTTCTCCTCTGCTTTCACCGTCTCGTAGGAGCCCTTTGCAGCTGCTCACCCATGTCCCCACCTGCCTTCTCTCACTACTGTCCCCATCTTTTCACCATCCTCAAGCTATATTGCTGCCTCCTGACCGGTGCTGCAGCTGCTTTCCCTTTTCTCCCTTCTTTGAGCCAGAGCTATTGCCATTTCCCTCTCTTCAACAGATATTAAGTTGGGGTATACTTACTGTCTTTTTACCTTATTTCTAATGTTGGAGCTCTCTAGTGATGCAAATCCAATAAGCATTTAACACATCAGTTTATTATTTACTTCTTTAGCAAAGTACATTTACTTTTTTATTTTATGATTTACTCTATTAATGAGTACTATCAGGTCAGCCCTGAGTGTACTGTGGCGCAAAGGAACATGAGACCTGCTTCTAGGAGAAGAGGAGGTATATAGGGGTCAAGTTTGAAAGGTTTTATAGGGAGGACAAAGAATGTGAATTTGATGGAGGCAGAAAAGGAACAACTGAAGGAATTTGAAGACAAGTTAGAAGCACTCGATGAGATAAGATGCGTTTTGGATCACATGAAAGACTATGAAGAGGAAGCAGAACAGAGACTTTTTCTTTGAAGAAAACAGTTTACAAATGACTCAGGTCTGGGCATGAGCTATAAACCAGTAGTGACTGGTGTGAAGTCTGAGGGCCATACAAAACAAATTAACCAAACCAGCTGGAGACTCTTGAGGGCTGAATACTCTCACCGCTGACCTGCTGCGTTCCAGACAGCCCCTTGCTAACGCAAGCGCTTTCTTCCAGTTTGCATCCTGCAGTATCAGCTCCCAGACCGGATCATGCAGTTCTTTGGAAGAGTAGTGCTAGTATTTCTTTAATACCCTTCAGTCTTTATATCATTGAGCACAAGATTGGTCCAGTGCCTTGTTTTTAAGGAATGTTTCATCCATAAGTGTAGAATGCCATTTTATTTCCTGGTTAATCTGAAGCTGACTTTAATAGCTGACAAATGTTAACACAGAGAAAATAAACAATTCGTTCACTAAAATCCAAATAGTAATAATGCACTTAGTAGGTTTAGAGACAATAATAAATAAAGAACCATGAGATGATGATGATGATGATAAAATCAAACCGCACTTCTATTTAGCTATACTTTATGTCAGTTCCAAAACAGTGCTCAAACCATTAGGACAGCTTCATTGCCTTGTAGTTGGGATCCAGTTTTCAACTGGATCAATAGGTACTGCTATGAAAAGAGAATCATGATGCGATGTTTCCTGAAATCAGATATGCCCAAATTCTCTTGATTCAAGTCAGATTTGGACCGTTCCCAAAACCTTTTTTGTATCTGCACCTTTAACCGGAGATTAGTTTTATCATTTTGAAAAGGAGTTTTGATTCTCTCCACCTCACTGTAGTTTGGTCTTGGCAATAAGAAGTCAAATTCAGTCCACTTTGTGAAGAGAATTTGTTCAGGGATATCTAAACAACTAACAGAATTATAAAGAAACCATTGTCTGATTGTGAGATAAACCTGGCAATATAGGGTTTGATATTTAGTGCCTTTATTTTTCACAAACCGTAAAATATATTCCATAGTAACTGATGGAGCTACTGCTATCACATGCCATGAAGATTACTTCACTGTTTTTTTGAATTGTATGCAACCGTACTTCATAAAAGCATTTAACACACTAGTAAACCTCATATCTAGACTAGATATGCTGGTACCCAAAAATGATAATGAATGACTAGACTGAGATAAAAGACAACAAATTGAGACATGAAGGGATACTATGGCATTAAGATGCTAGAATTTAATTATTTTAATGATACTGGGTAAGGAAAAGTGAAGAAGTTTAAAAGTTTTTTTGCTTTTGTTACATAAGTATGGGGAGTATGATAAAATGATTTCAGTTACAGAGAATGGAAAATGAGCAAGGATTTTAGAAGAAAAATTACTAGCTCAGTTTTTATATTCTTACTCTAAGTTGGCCAAGGATAGTTAAAAACTAAATATTTTTGAGCTACTAGAGAGCTAAATCTAAATGGAGAGCAGAAGATGAGATTGAAGAGAGAAATTTGCAAATTGTTGTCAAGGAAATTAAGGCAACAAAGTTGTACCTATTTATAATAGTGGGGAATTTGGTTTGACGTTTCCAAATAACAGAAAAGTTGTAAAGCATTTTTTTAAATGAGGATCTAACCAGAGGATGGAAATAATATTTTCCTGTTTCTTGGAGTAAGATGAACTGGTATTGCACAATTCATCCCCCAGAGAGAACCGCATTGTGGACTGTAGGGCCATGGTCAACATATCCCAAAGAAGGCCATAATTTTTTGGTCAAGATTTCAGTATTTCCTCAACAACACAAAATGAAAGTAATACAATAGGAGAAGCAAGCAAAGTTGATCATTTGTGATAGTCCCTGTACTGTAATGAGAGAAGTTATTGTTTTGCATGTTATAGGAGAAACACTTTTATATTAGAATAAAACAAACAAACATATTTGAATAATATTCATGCACTTACTGGATTGCTAAGGAGAAAGATTTTTTTCTCTTCTTTTAGCATGATTAGAGAAATTTATACTTTGAAACTTCATTCAAACAGCTGGAGAGTCGGTCCTAGTAAAAACATTAAGATGTTTTAAAAGTTCTTTAATTCACAGAACTGTCTCTGTATGGTTGATTTTGTTTGCTATTTTTTGTGAAATGTCCTCCTTTTACTGTAAACTGTTGATTATATTTATAAAGAATTGTGTTTCTTTTTTTCCTAGAAGAATTGTTTCCAGTCAGTCATCTGTCAAACAATCCATTCTTTTGCAATTTTTAGTAATAAAATTATTTTGTCAAGACTCCAAATCTATTACAACCAGTGAATTCATATTTTTCTCATGCTTAGATTTTAATTTATCTCTTCAGCCATTAATATCAATATAGTTGGAGCAGGGCAAACTTGTCTGATTCACAAAACAACTGTCACCAATGTGTTACATTTGAAAAAGAACTAGGAAAAGYTTAACACCTACATTTTAATATTTTAAGCTAAATAAATTTTCATTTCAAAATTTGCCTTTTTATGTTTAAAAAATCTAAATATTTAAATATGGCACAAATGCACGTTTTGGGTTTTTTTTTGACAAGACCACAAAAATTGTACATTTCAGATCAAGACTAACTTTTTTTTCTTACATTTTAGTTTGGTAAGCTAAAATGTCTGTCATTCTTATGGGGTATTTTTACACACATACACATACACATTTATTTATTTATTTAAATACAAGGATATTTAAATATCCCTGTCCTCAGTCCCTAGAATCCATGCAAGAAGTCAGTTTACAGCCCTTAAGGAATTGGTCCCAAAATCTTTATTTACTTAAAGACAGAAAATTCCAGGGAATATGTGGGGGATTGTCATCCCAATGCGTTCATTTACTCTTGTGTCTGATTTCAGTCAATACCCAGTAATGAGATAAACATATTTATCCCATGTAGATATTTGTATCAAGTGTTTTTGTTAGTGAACCAATTGGCATAGAATTAAGGTTCAGTAGAGAAACACTTCATGCTGAAACATCAAAATGACCAGAGGGAAGAAGGGGCAAGTTATACCCCTTGTTAAGGCAAGCAGTCATTAAATAGACAGTCAATACAGCAGACGACATCTTTTCTAACAAAGAAGCATTCATATATTCTGGGAAATGAAACAATGCTTATTTGAATTTTAAAAAATGGCCAGACCATCTCTTGGATTAAGAGGAAATAAAATAAATTTTTGTGGAATAAGATTAAATCTGTCTGGACCTCCCCAGAAGGACTTCAAATGATATAAAAGAGATTGGCTATAAAGGCTAATATGCCACATTAAAAGAGGTAGTTTCTAATGCTGTAGCATGAGCATAAGATATATAGAAAGACAGAACTTTTGACATCTAGGATACTATGGGAAATAGTATATGTAGTTTAAATGTTTCTTTTACTTCTTCACTTATGTCTTATATAAACCTTTGTAATTCTGTTGCCTATTTTTAATTTTGTGAATAAATAATTTCATTTTATCTTAAGCTAGCTGAAATTAAGAATGACTTCAAGATGACTGCCTAACAAGACATTCCTCTTTGCATGATGTAACAAATCTAGAAACCAAGGCACTGAAAACTAGTAAGTGCCATGGCTCCCTACTACATTTCTAGAGTATCCAAACAGTGGAAAAGTTGGTGTACAATAGCTCAAAACAAGCTGCACAGCCATGCTGGACGGCCACCATGGCAATGGACAGGAGGAGCATAAGCATCCTCTCATTCCTGCTGGTAACCAGGACGCTTTGTGCCACGCTGCAAGATAATGGGAAGCATGCTTGAACTCAAAGAAACCCCAGGAAATTTGCAACTTCCAGTTATTGAGCCATGAATTAGGATTCAGCTCTTAGCTAAGCTCTGTGTACTTCCTATTACGGCTGGAGCTGAGCGGTAAAGAACATTCCATTCTATATGTGGTGCATATGAGGTGGAAAAGACCATAGTATTCTAACCTCACTATTTGCTTGATCATGTACAGAAGAAGACCATAATGAATTATGACAATCCTGGTATATACTTTTGAAGATTTGTGGTTCAGTATTTTTTCTAGACTAAATTAAATTGAACCACACTATGCCTTGGATTTAAAGAAAACAGTGCTTTTCTTTCTTCCTCTTTTGACTACCTTCTTCAACTAAAAAATGCTCTTGTCTATAGAGAGAGATTTTAAAAGATACAAAGACCTGCCAGGAAGTAAGTAAATCATGTTATATGCATTAGGGATGTTTATATAGGCATAGTATAGAGGGTGAGGAGGCCTGTCTTTTATGGCTACCTCTGTCATTCGCCTCAGTCCTATCTGCATTAGAATACTGATCCATTAGGGACAATCACTGATTATCATCCTAACAATAAACACTTTATAGCATAGTTAAACATTCCATTCCTGAAACCGCTTAAAAATATCAGTGTTGACAGGGAGGATATGCCTGACCCTGTGAAATTCATGAACTTTTCTGTATCTTGTTTTCCTTTACTTGAAATGTGGATTCATAATAATTTGTAATATTCCATAGGGGACATAGATTAATGTCTATTAAGAATTTAGAGATTCCCAGATTAAGGCACTGTGGAAATGAAAAGCAGTAATATTCAGCAATTATATTCAGGAAAAAAAATCTACTAAACACAGTCATTAAGTAGGTTGTTTAGCTCTGGGAACCTGAAGTTTATGCTTAAATAGGGTTTGAAAATGTTAAGTCTAAATTGTTTGGTGACAAGTAACCTGTGTGCGACATCCTCACTATGTCATATAGATGACAAAGGTGGATGTTTCAGAGGAAAGCACTTGTGATCGCAGCAGTGTGTGAAAGGTATGGAATAAATTCCTGTTCAGGAAAAGAATACCAGAAATTAGGGCTATGAAGGGTAAGTCAAATCGAGAGGATCACTTGCTAAGTATGACTGGCAGGTCACAGAAAGAAGTTAGTAGAGAAATTAGATTTCATGGGCAGGAATGAGGGTAAATAAAGTCCCCAAGTCTTTACTTGACTAAAATGAGAGTAAAACTCCCACATGTGTTCAGGGAAAGTAGAAAAGTGAACCTGTCTTTATATGTCATCCTGCTTTCTCGGTGCTGCAATCACAGTTCCACTTACAACCTGTTTTATTTGCTTTGGTTTGAAATCAATTGGATGTCCCAATCTGAAAGTAAAACTTACTGTTTGCCTAAAAAAATTATTACACAGATGTAAAGAAAAGATAAGCACCATCTCAAACAAATTACATTTTAGCATATTCTGAAAAAAAAACAGTACAGGAAGGCAAAGTAACCAAACTGATAATTGATCAGCCTAAGAAATGCCATTTGAGCAAAATAGTTATCCAGTCACGTATGCTTTGGCAGCACATATGAGATGAGTTAAGGGAAAACAGAAGTGGTGTCATATAAGTAAGTAGCTTATGGATGGAAAACTATTCTTAATCATAAATGTGCAAAGGAATGTAAGGGAACATTGGAATAACATACTGAGGGACAACAAAATTGCCAGTGAGGAAAGGAATACTTACGGATTAGTAACAGATCAGTATGAAGGTTGATCTTAGGTCACATAAATACATCTGAGTTATCCTTAAACTATTGATCTCAGGTTGGGAAGTAGAAACAGAGCTTGCAGGAGTAAAAATGTGAAATAGCTGGCCTTGAGAGTTTTAGCAGTGCAAAGAGACAGAAAAGTCATACCCTAGCAGCAATGGCTTTTCCCCATCTGTTTTTGTGTGTCTGGAAAGAAACAGGGCCAATGTGGAAACAGACTTATAAATCAAAGTTGACAGTTAAAACCATTTTTGCCCACTACAACTGTGTTCTAGTAGTAAATCAAATATTAAAGCTGTTGCTTTGCAGAATGGGTATTTACATTTTTTATAAATTATGGAAGCTTTTAATGCCTTTAGTAGTGAGTGATAACATCTGAATCTTTCACCACCTTTACAAAAGGTATCACAATACCACCAAGTATCATGGTAATATTCAGTCATTTGGACAGTGGGGTCAGACAGGAGCTGGTGAACTGTGACGGAGCAGGGCCTTATCACACTAATTCTCCTTCTCCCCGGCTGACCTGCTCTGCCTGAGGCCTGGCACCTGCTCTTTCGGAGCTTCGCGCCATGGTGAAAGTTGCAGCATAGCATCGAACTAACCCTCCTGCCCTCTCCCTGATATGGGACCCTCTGTCCCATACATCTCCCTCTGTTGATGCCCTCGCCGCTGCTAGAGCCCACAGATGCTCAGGGATCGCACACACAAGCCAAGTCTCTTTTCCTTCAGCAGTCTGCTTGTGAGCAGGAGGAGCACTGCCAGCGAGGGAAGGAGCAAATCTCTCAGCCTTTCCTTGTCTGCCTCTYGCCCATCGGACAGAGACTCTGTGCAAATCGCAGTCCTCCAGCTCCGAGGAGGCAGGGGCCCTGCAGAGCGAGGGCACACAAAGCAGGGATGGGCCACATTACACAGCGTGGCTTATCGCAGGCATGCCATCCACCCCCAGTGTGACTTCCTTTAAATTACCATAACTATCTTCTCTAAATCATTTTTTCCTTTCTTTGGGGTTTTCCTTTCTCACATTTCAGAAATATATATTGAACTCAATGTGATCTGCTTTTTAGACTGGAAAATTTTAAATGGCTGGTTACTGCAGCTGACTCAAAGCTTCTCCAAGTGCAGGAAAATTTGAATTTTGCAGCAGTAGTAGCCAGGCTCTGTGTGAGAAAGGACGTGGCTGGGTTTTGTGGAAGGTGGAAGCACATGAGGAAGAGAGTGGGGAAGAGAGAAGAAGAAGGTGGAGGGAGATCTGTTGGGGGAGACACCTGAGAAGGTGGGTGTCTGGCTGACCTGCAACTGGGATTAAGAGTCCCTCTTCTTCCTTCACTGGGGCTCAACTCTCTGATTTCCAGATTCAGGAGGCTGCACTTCTCCTTACCCACCCTCCTTACCATGCAAGCAGCAACCTCCTCATCCTTCACATCTGCCCCACCACCGCCAGGGCTTGGCTGCTCTGGCAAAGGGAAGGGGCAGAGATGGGGCAGCGAGTCAGGAGGGTCAGGTCTGCTACCGCTGCAGGAGCACACTAGTAACCCTCACACTGAGAGTCAGTTTGCTGGCAGGCACTAGGAACCAGTTGTTCATGTAGTATGAATAGTTCAAATGTGTGGTCTTCCTCTCCACGGGAGAAAAGGCCTTGGCAGAGTAAAGAGTGGAACTTGCCTGTTCTTTATTGGGATATTTTGCCATCCTGAACATCCACCTCTGTAGGTAACCTGCCGACTTTGCCTATATCTGCAGCTGGCCCTGCTGTTTTCTATTCAAATAAAAGAAAGATAAGAACTTAAAGCTAAACTTGAAATGAAAATTTCAGCATTGCAAATCAGCAGAAATAAATGTTTTTTGAATACTTTTTTTTTTTTTTTTTTTTTTGCTTTGGAAAAAGAAGACTAAATGCTTATATCTGAGTATGAAGAATCTGAACTCCTAGTGCAGTGGAAGTGGTACAAGGCAGTTTGAAAGATTTCTGGCAACAACACTGATGTCATCATTGCAGTATTAGCTATGGAAATAACTTGCTCATTACTCTTGTTATATGATCAGTACTCTTGCTGCTGGTAAGCATAACAAACTTCTGCTTCATTAAAATGCTATTTAGCTATAATAGCCTAAATAGCTTTTAAAATTAATGTTTTAGGAAAACCATGTATTCTCCAAATCCAACAGGATCACCTGTCTAAAAAAATTGTTTGTTTAAGCAGATATACAAGGAGATTAATAGATTTCTGCATCTACAAGGGCAGCAGTTTTACAAATGCAGGGCCCGTCCTCAAACAACCCTGTACGTTTAACTTTCAGCATAGGAATAATCAATCCTTTGGGCCATTTTCATGTGTTTAAAAGTAAGTGCTTATGGTATCATGATCAGGAGATCAAATTCTGTAATATGTTTTGGGGTTAATGGGAATCTCAGCTAGGGCAAGTGCCTGTTCTTATGGTAACTTTAGACTTTGGGGAATATTAATGAAAGGGTAATATGACATTGGTTAGCCAAGGTTTTCAAACTGCTAGAAAATACTCTCATCTCTTCTTATGTAGCAYAGATGCTGCCTCTCTTTGAGATTTCCAGTTTCCACATGTTGTGTTTTTGAATCGCCTATTTATGAAAGATGCATGTTTTATATAGCTTTTAGATCTTGTGAGACAACTGCTAGGATAATGAGGTGGGGTTAATTTAACTAAGGGACAGTTTGAGGACATAGATAGCCCAGATAGTACATATCAGCAAATGTTAGACAGACAGTGCTGGAGCCATTTGCTGATTAGACCATGCTTAGGAGAAGCTAAACATATTTGTCTAGGAAGGTTTCAGTTCCCAGTAGAGAAAACACCAAAAGACTCCCTAGAGTCTCCTAAACACTCCTATGCTTTCTGGCATCTAAGAAAACAAGAGGATGAAACAAAGAAGACTGAAAAGAAGTTTTTTATCCAAACTCCAGAACTAGGTTATTTAGAACTATCTAAGCCTTTAGGTAAGATATATATGCACAGAGACCATTTAATTGTTTAAAATGTGTCTATGTCATGTGACTTTCATTGAAGTTTAAAATTTATTCTGAAAATAGTAGCTCACTGTTTCCAAAGCATTTGAAACATCTGGATTAAGAATATTTAATGAAATCCCAGACAAGATTCCAGGGAAATCCATACTTTAATTCCTAGAAGATAAATGCCTGCAAGAGCTAATGAATTCCTATTCATTGGAAATTTTGAAAATGTTTTGTTTCATTCAATTAAGACCACTCCCCCTAAAAGCGAAATTCTCATTAATTAAAAATGCTGCTTTACAGTCAGCTACAAGGGTGTGCTCCCAATTTGAAGAGAAAGCTGTGACCAAACATTTTATATTCATCATTGGCCTCTCTACTCATCACCTGTCTTGACTCGGAGGTGCTTTTAGATCTGAATCATAACAAGGAAAAATCTGCAAGGGGAATTACTATCAGGAGAGATTACCCGCGAGACCAATTTTTAGATTCATCAAAAAATTTGCATCATTTTAAAGGGTTAGTACAAAAAGTCTGTAAGGTCATAGTTCACATTTACATATTTTCAATTAAATGATGTCTAAACTTCACTATTACGAGATGAGAATCAGGTCTGCACATTGTTGGTCTATTTTCTACAGACTTTACTTGTACTAATTAGCACGGCTAGTTGGCCTTATAGGAACAATGGCTGTTTGGGCTGTGACAGACATTTAAATTGAAAACTCTAGGCACAAGTCAAAATAAACACAGTCCAAAGCTAAGAGAGCATCTACCATATGAACACATTCAAAAGAGTGCTTGAGTATTTTAAGCCATGTGCACCTCGTGCCTTAGGAATAATGGCACTTTGAGCATTCCCGCACAGCTCTGTTGTCGATGCCAGTTAGCAACTGCTGAACAAACAGTGAAAACTCTTTTCAAGAAAGGCCAGAGAAGGGACACTAATTACTAGCAACTGCTTCATGCCCAAGGTAGCTCGCATTCCCTATCGCGGAGAAAGCAATGTATGCCTAACAGACATAGTTTCTACCAACACAATTAGTCACCATTCCAAAAAAATTATCTGCTTTTGATCAAGCTGAAATAGTTTGTGCATCTTTGGTGAGTGGCTGAGGTACTGTCCCCAAGTACGGAGCGTAACTTTTGAGCCTAACCAATGACCTTGAGACATCTCAAATACAAAGAGAATTCACAGCATATTGCCATGCTACGTGGGAGGATGGCAGGCAAAGATGATATCTATCTACCAATATTATGCGCAGAGTATCCATGCATGCAAAATGCTGACTAGAGATGTTCTACGCGTGATGTTTACTCATCCATTGTCTCTTGAATTGCACAGATTAGTCAAACATTAAAATATTATTTCAATTTTCTGCAACAATGCTATTTTCTAATGTTGAAAGAGGTAAACTTCACAGAGTTCCTCATGCAGTTAAAGGCAAAGTGGTATATCTGCCCCTACTCTTTACAGAAATATTTAAAAATTATTGGGAAAAAATATAATTAATTAATTAATTAGTTAATTTAGTTTCTATCACTTCCAGTAATGTTTGGTAGATTTAAAATACATGTATATAAATGTAATTCATGTTATAAAACAATTAGATACAATGCTCTGCATATAAGTTCCGAATTAGAGTAATGTGGTTATTATAATTTGCAGCACAGATTYCAGTAGTCTAATCTATTATTGAATCTATTAGTGATTCACTCCTCTGGACAAAGAATTCCCAGATACTTTTTCTCTTAGCAAAGACTGGGAGGTAAAAGGATGAGAAGGGAAATTTTTAATGTTAACCTGAGAGGCATATATATAGGTTTTAACAACATAATCATTGAATTATTTCATTGGAACCTCCTTTCCAAAGATACTCACCATTTATTCCACTTGCTATAAGAGAACTGTGTATACTCTGTATTAATATTGCACAATGTTAATGTATATTTGACAGTGGATTTAGATGCAACGGCTGATGCAGTTATCTTCTCCAGCTATCTGCCTCATCCTACTTTTTAAGGTTGATGGAAATTTAATGAGAATGATCCTTACTACTTTGTATGGGACCAAGAAATATGGGTATCACAGGGTTTGTGTTGTTCCCCAGGGAAAACCCATTGAACAAAGAGCATATGTATGGCAGAATTTCACAAATAATGTACCCCATTTCTAGTTTCACCACTGCTGGTGTCATATATATTCTTTATAACATATTCACAGGAGAAAAAAAATTCTGAATCTAGAAATTAGGTTGTGCATTTATTACGTCTCATAACATTACGTATAAGGCATTACCAATGTGTCAAGAGAGAAGGAATGTGAAATCAAGAGTGTAGTGATTATGATATGCAGTAGAAATGTGAAGGTAACAACTTGTGGAGGTAGGCAGATGGCCTATGGTAGTCATATATGTATTCCCCTCCTCACAGAATCACTATCAAGAATCTAGTCACAAGACTCAAAGAAATCTTTCTTTATCAGGAAAAAATAAGGGCAAAACTAAGCAGGTCTTGCTTGCAGTGGGATACAAGAAAATTTTTAGCTTTTGCTCTGCATCCCTCCTTTCCTTTTCAGTGCCTAAGAGGAGGCTGGTGAAGAGGGAAAAAGCCATCTCAGACAAAGAAAATCCATTTTGAGAGAATAGAGCTTCCAAAATCGGTGTAAGAGAAAGGGAGCTAGAAGTTAGCTGATGCTGAAGTGACCTTGGAAGATATTTATTGATAAATATAATCTAAACAACATGCTTTGTGACATTATCTGTTTATAACATTGTTCCATTACTGCAAGTCTCTGTTTTTGAGTAAATACATTATTTTATTCTTAAATTGTGTCTGGAGAGGAATCTGTCTCTGCGTGATCTGACACATAATCAAGACATTTCTCATCTGAAAGTGTGACAAATTTAAAAATGGTGAACTAGGACCCCTTACCAAGTGTTTTTCTTTGTGGCAAATTACTAGTGTCTGCTACTAAAGAAGCTGCAGTGGTCTGTTTGAGAAATGGTATCATAAGGTTTTGAAAAATAAAATAGTATCTTCTGATGTCTAGTGACATCTCTTTGCATGCAGTGAGATAGTGGGAAAAAGATCTAAAATTCAAAAGACACAAAGAATTTGATGCACCCATTTGAATACTGAATACATCGGTACAAGTGTGCTTTTCTAAGCAAGTTATTAATTCCAGTAAAAAGTAGTGTCATGACTTGAACTGCTGGAACTGTTCCACTGGCTAAAACAAGATGTTAAAGACTTTGACAGCATTCCAACTGGAAAACTTCTCCTACGGATCCTTCTTTGACTATGGTTTATTTTCTTTGAGAAAACAAACAAACTGGTGTGGCAGTTACAGCAATTCATATGCCATGAGAAGATGAATTATAGGTTTTAAATGCCTGCACCAAATAGCATGTATTCAGAAAGTGTAGTATAATTGTCATCCAAAACATAGATTTTTGTAAGGCTCCTTACTTTGTTAGATTAGTTGCAAATGCATTATTATAACACCTTGTCAAAGATAAAAGGAAGGATAAATTTTACATGCACTACTAACTTTTTTTCATTAAGGAATCATGCTGCCTGACAAATTAGCAATTTCTTCACGGCTGTTTGTCACCAACAAGCAAGGTCTATTTCCTCCTTACTTGTAAGTGTAGATCTGCAAAACTTTATCTAGTATTCCATGGTCCTTAAAAGGTTCAATGTCTTCATAAACTAACATGYGTGAACACCTTCTTCTATACAACCTACCCCAGAACATCTCAGCAGACAAAACTCCAGCCACACATTCATGGAGTACTGCCATCAAAACAGTGACTCAGAGAATGTGGCTCCTACAGGGCTGCTGATTATCTCAATAGGACAAGCTTATACGGGAAACCATATGAAATCAGATATATTAATGTCAATTTAAAAACAGACAAAGATATCCTAAATCTTGCACAGAGCTACCTCTGATAGCACTGTGAAGACAAAAGTGATGTTGAAGGCTTACTACCACGTGGTGGATTTAAGTTGCTTTGAAATTTGTAACAATATGATTTTTAAATAATTATTACAGGTAGCAGTAAAAGAAAAACCTCTCCTGTTAGGGGCACTTCAAGCTGTCTAATGAAGAAACATAAATTACAAAGTAGATTACAATTATAAATCACATTGCCAAAAAAACTTTTACAACTTTGCTTCAAACTATCAAAAAAAAAAAAGGCAAACACAATTTGGAGATGTTTATACCCATGAAAATAGATATAATTGCTATGTCCAGATGCTGGGAAACCCCAATGAAAAAAATGGAACATAAAATTGAGAACACAAATTTATAACAGAAACATTTACTGATATTGCTCAGTACAAAATCATCTTCTGCCAAAACAGTATTTTCTTACAAGAACTTGTCCTAGCAAATAACAGTGATATGAGTAGTACATTGCGATCTTTTCAACTGTGATTCAAAGAATGTCCTTAATTTTGTTATGTGGAAGATAAACTTGAGTGCAGATGAAAATAACATGTATAATCAAGCATGGAGCCACTATAATACAGAGTCAGTGCTACAGACAAGTTAGAAAATCATTATAATGATTTCAAACTTATGAGAGAATATGAATTAAAGACTTACCAAGCAACATAAAGCTGCTTTCAGAACTGTACTTAGACACCTCTTTAACATTCATACAGTAATGTAAAGTAATGATTTGGAATAATAACTGTGAGATTAGAAATGATCTAAACATAGAGCGACCCTAATAAATTTGAGGAAGAAAACATTTTAAAATTTGATAAACTAGTGAGCTTCAACAATTGGAACTCCCTGTAAGTTTTCAATGTGAAATCTTTGTGTCATCTACAGGCAGCTTCTATATACAACTACGCAGTTTCTAGTGAAAAATCCCAAGGCTTAAATTTAAATGCAATTTAAATACCACTTAACTCTAAATCCACCAACTTTAAAGAGGCTTTAATTAACAGCACCAGAGATCAGGTAAAATTTGGGGGATTAATGACCTTCCAACCAGGAATGTGGAATGACAGCATCAATCCATTCTGGACACTCACTGAATTAGACTTTCTGGCTTGCAAACTATGATTTTAATAAACATCACCATAGCTAAGAGTAGAAAGCAAAGAGGGAAAAAAAATGACTAACATCCACAAACCATCCCCAACACGCAAGATCCTCTCTACAAACAATATGAATAACAACTTGGAGGCATCTCTCTCTGAATAACTGGCTATTCACCTCTTCTTCAAGCCATACACCCCTCCCAGCGCATTGGCTCACAGGCATGAAGTTTGGCGGCCAACTGCCCATCACAGCTTACGTTGCTGGAAGGGCACTTCACAAAGCCACAGCAGAGACGAACGCCTTCCTACCCATCAGACGTACTGCTGTCTTCTCTGCTAGTTCCTGTCCGTTCACTCGTTCTGGCACCTCTGCCAGCTGCGCTTTCCCCATCGCACTCCACAATTATTTCAGCTTCACCATAGGAGTGCGATACCATATGGGCTGGCACAAAATCTTTGGACCATAAAACAGACTTCTGAAATAGAGCTTAGCCTTTCCCTTCCAACTTGGCCAAGAATTTCTTCTACCCAGAGCTCCAGACTATCAGTGTTAAATCAGGGCAATCACTTACTCTAGGCGTAGCTGGGTTGTCCTTCTTGTCAAAGCATAATTACTGCTTCCATAATTCCTTCACTTTTACAACACAGACATTTTTTAACACACTTTGGACACTACCACTGTTGTGGATCTATGGTTGATAGACTTGCTTAGCCAAATACCAACCTGTTAGGGCTGCTTGCGCTTCTGCCACCTTTGCTGCTACAAGTATTTTTAATTTGCTATATACATTTTAAAGTCATTTTGTTAATTTTGTTTTATGCCAAAATAGTACTGAGGGGGAAGGAATCAGTAGTATAACTGAAGAAAGGTATTTGCATTGGCAAACACTTTCAGTGATGGCAACTTTCACATTCCTCTGAACAAGGAATACAGTCCCCAAATGTCTGGAATAGTAAGGCTCCACTGTATAGGCACAGAATAAATGAACCCTGCTTCATCCTCACCATCAGATCCTTTTATTCAGCTTCCCCTGCTCCCTACCAGATGCCAAAAGTGTGCCCAGCCCTTCTGGGTTTCCATTCCTATCCAACTCTTTGGGGGAAGGGAGGATCCACTTGTCCTTTAGGCCTTGAGCCATAAGACTTAAATCAGGAATGATATATTCCCATGCTCTCACACCCTGGCAAGCTTAAGCACATTACAGCTTTACTCCTTAAAGGCTAATAATGATATGGAGTGTATTTGTGAATAAAATCACCTCAGGGAAGAACTTGTACTTCATCTACCAATATCCAAAATGATTCTCAGAAAAGCAGCACAAAACAGATCATTTCCAATAAGTGATACTTAGGTAATTTCCAGTGAATGACCCAAAAATGAAAATGTGGAGGAACAAGCACTTAGTCCACTCCAGAGTGGTACTAAAGTTAATTGTTAGGCCAAGGTCACTGGGCAAACACCATTTAAAGTTACCTTACTTGATCTTTTTCTTTTAGATGAGCAAGCACCAAGAGCCTTTATATTTGCTGATAGGACAATTACTGCACAGAGTACATAACTCTCTCCAGGGTACCAAAAGCAATTCTGAGATCAGAACTGCTGTGGATACCAACTCCCTTGGGATGACTATCTGTTTGCCAGCACAGCAAGGGGCTTATCAAATTAAGGCAGGCATTTTAACAGGAAAACACTGAAATAACTACTTGCTTGTATTTATACTAAGACAGAAAACAATATACCACACATTCCAGCAACTCCGTTATCCTGCTGTGCGTATGTCTCATGCTATCTCAAGAGTTTAGGAGTTGATACAGTAGTTCATTTGGGGTTGACTGCACAACTAGTACAGAATTGGAAGATACTACTGGCAATAGAATAAGTAAAATTTTCTGATGAGTGTACTGAGTTTATGTTGTAGATACAATTTTCCTCCACAGACCTTTATAACTGTAGTCCTGAGCTTATACTGGGCTTAGTTCCCAGGAAACAGAGAACTGGTACAACACTTTCAGAATATTTGCAGTAAAAAAWAATAATCAAAGATCAAAAGATGGCGTTTTTTCCAGAACCACCCTGATTTACCAGTTAATGCTCTTCTAATCCACATGTAAATTGCAATTAATAAACAGTTACTTTACTTTTCCATGAGCTGTCTCCAGGCACTGGTTTGCATTACAGATTCTAAACAACTGCTGCCATAAAACCCCCTCTCCTAATACTATAAGTAAGCTGCTTTCGCAGTATCAACTACATCCCCCATTATCATACACAAAGACAAGCACAAGCTTCTAATACACGGCTGCTTATCAGAAGAGCAGAAATCATGTGCTTTTGTATCAAAACTACTGCTCCTCCTGCATCCTCCTCTAAACTCACCTATGCCTCAATGAGCCGCCCAGCCCAGACACACGGGGCGCTCCTTAGCTGACAGAGCCGTCCTTGGATCCCAGCTTGACGTCTTCTCACGTGCCACAGGGCAGTGACCTCCAAGCCTTCCCCGGCCTTTGTACTAGAACAAAGAGAAAATAACATGTCATTGAGCAACATCACTCTTCATTCTCTGGACCGATGACAGGACGGTGGCGGGGGCTTCCTCTGGCCGGGATCTGCGTCAGACGGCTTCGTGGTGGCTGCGAGCTCCTGAGGGCGAGGGTAAAAAAGGACACTGTGTTGCAGTAAGTTATGTCATTTGCCTACAAATACAGACCAGTCAGCAAGTTCCCACCCAGAGAAAAGTCTGCTCAAGGTTAAAAATCAGTGAGGAAGCTGTATGTTTTCCATTCGTTTAAGGTTTGTTATTTTACAGACAGTTTCTGAACTTCTACTTTCCTACACGCAGCCTGTGCAAGATGACACTTTCCAGAGTTCAAGAACACTTTCTGCCCTTTGAAACATGGATTTAAAGAACCATTTTTTTTAAAAGAATCTTCACATTGAGGATGGGCACTTAAATTCTTCTCTGCTCTCCTAAATCAGAAACATAAATCACAGATGTTGCCTTGTTTATATTTCACAAATAATCACATGTAGCATGTTCATTAATGAGAGCACACCTGCAAAACTACGGACAACCTGTCCTTCAGTCTCGCAGGCAGAAAGATCCAGAAAAGCTAATCCCTACATAACTTTCAAAGTTTGGACTCGCAATTCAAGGAAAAATTACTGAGGATTTCATTCAGGTGACTGGGAAAACATGCTATGAACTTACTGATGTATAATGTCCCATCAGCTATGCTTCAGAGGCACATCACACACAGCCCCCCAAAGGGTGTAAAAAAAGATGACTTTCATTATATAATGTGAGAGAGCACCTCAGCTGCTGGATTTGGAGCACTTTACTGCATTGCAACCTCCAGACAGGAGGGAAATGCAACAGCTGATGGCAGATATTTGGATGTGGAAAACAGAAATCTGTTTCAAAAAACATAACCTGCATAACCACACATGCACCTCTCACGTAATGCCAACTGCCCCTTGTCCCTGTGCTTTCCAGCTATACAATGACGCTGCGGAGGGGAGCGCTGGCTCAGCTCGCCCAGCGCTGCGGTCGCGGTCATGGGCGCAGCCGCATCTCTCCAGCCTGGGGCTTTCGGCCTCGCACGGGGCAACGCCAGCACCAGTACCAGGCCTTGTCTCCRGCTGCCGGCGCTGCCCTACCAGTGTCCACAGGCTGCCTTGCGAGCAGCCAGCTAACACCGCTACACCAGCACCCTACCAACAGTGGGAGCCCCATGCTCGGCCCACCGCTCCCTGTACCACTGCTCCGAGTAAACCCGGGGGGGTTTATATGCGTAAAGTGCTCACAGGCAGTGAGAGCGGCAAGGGGAAGCACTGAGGCGACAGAGCTGCACCGGGGCTGGTGGCAGAGAGAGGGGCAGCCTGAAGTGAACGGCAGGCAGAGGGGCAGCAAGCCCCTGGGCACCGTCCGCTTTCGCTATGGCATGAGGCAGGGGCCCAGGACTCGCGTTTCTTCCCCTTTCTTATGCTAATTAACATCATACATTTTGCAGTCCCCGTATGTTAATCAGAGATCTGAGCAGAGGTCTGAAGGGCAGCTCGCCTGCCTAAAGAGCTAAAAGCACTTCTCTATTATGTTAATTGGTAAAGCAGATTTCCCTGAAGCTTGAGCAACTGAGCCCTTGCTAAACTTTGTATGACCTTTAATTTTGCTAAATGTTTGTGAAGCTGTTTCATAAGGGGCTTTCTTTTTGAAGCAATCACAGAGGATTGGTGTTTTGCATTTTTGTATTTCTGCTTTTAAGATTGCAACAGGGATATGAGTTACAGTGATTTGATTGTCTGACACATTTGTATTTTTGTACTTCTGCTTTTTAAAATAGGCAATGTGGAAAAGCTGAATAGTGTAGAGCCACATACAGAGTCACAGAATCACAGAATGGTTGAGGTTGGAAGGGACCTCTGGAGATCATCTAGTCCAACCCTCCTGCTCAAGCAGGGTCACCTAGAGCACGTTGCACAGGACGGTGTCCAGACAACTTTTGAATATCGGACTGTGTTCAGCTACATGATGTGTGTGAGACTGAAAGCACATGCTGAACACAGTCCATTCAAGCGTTACAGCACGAAATCGGGTCAAGGACTCGTGATTTGTGTTGTGTTGCCGTTTATGATTCARCTGTGCTATTTCTCTAGCTGAAATCACACCGGGAGCAACCAGTGGCCAGCACCTGCTTTGCGAGTAAAGCAAAGGCTTTGTGACCACGCGGCCTGTCCTCCTGCCACAGCTGCATCCTTGGGGCTACCGCCGGAACGGCGCCCAGCGCCCCCCGCCCCGAGCCCTCGCGCGGGGCGGGCAGACGAGGCGCGGGGCCCCCAGAACCCCCGGCCCGGGGCCGCCGCAGCCGTTAGGGCGCCGCGCTCGGCCACCACCTGCGCGCGCCCGGCCCGCCGAGCCCCCGGCCCGTGACGTCACCCCAGGTGCTTCCCCCCCGAGGGCGTGGCCCGGCGGCCCGGTAGGCGGGGGCGCGGGGCGCGCATGCGCCTGGCGCCGGCGGTAGCGGGACCCGTTGCGAGCGTATGTGCGCGCGCGGCGGAGCGGAGCCCACTCGCCGCTCCTGTGTGCTGGGCGGAGCGCGGGGGGGGTATGAGCCTGTCGGCCTCCAGCGGCCACTCTCGCTCTGGCCGCCGCCGCCATGTCCGCTATCATCGAGCAGGAGTTCCAGGAGATCGATGCCACTAACGACTGGCAGGCGCGTTATCTGGTGAGCGAAGGGCGGCGCCAGTCCCCCACCAGCCGGAGGGGAGCGGGGAGGGCGGAGAGAGGGCCGCGAGCCGGCGGCGCCCGTTGCCGGTATGAGCTGCCTCCGCGGGGAGCGGAAGTCGTTGGGCCACGACTCGTTTTCAGGTGCGCGCAGCGAAACTGCGGGCAGGCAGGGCGCATGCTCCGAGAGGGCTTTTCCCCCCCTCCGGGAGGGGGTGAGGGTGTGGGGGTGCGCATGCGCGGCGCGGCCTGCGTTGGCGGCGCGGATGCGTGCGGCGCGGCGRGCGGCCGGGCGGCCCGTGGGGTGCGCTGCGCATGCGCGGCGGCCCCTCCGCGGCGGGGGCTGACGAAGTGGAGGGTTGAGTGAGCCGGGGGTGTTTTGCCCGCGCTTTCCAAGCCGGGTGGAAAGTTGTATCTAATAATATCGATCCGGTCAGTGYTTGTCGTCGCCCCTCAGTTTGCCGCTCCTCCGGCTAGTGACTGCGAAGTGGCTCCTGGGCCTCCGTCTCGCCATAAGTCACCCCTCGTGTCGCAGCTACCTTAACGCACCCGGTGCTGGAGCAGGAGCAGCTCGATCGTTTCGCAGAAAATAAGCTGCTTGCTCTTTTTTTGCTTCCCCAGAAACAGCACTGATTAGCAGCGGCCACAATGATATTCTTTGAGTCCGTTGTCTAAAATTAATTTATAAATACTATTATACTGCTGCAATTACTTGAGCCAATATGTATTTTACAGTGTTCTTTCACATCTGAGAAAAAACGACCCAGAACAAAGGTTCTCTTTGCTAATTTCAAGTTGTGCTTTTTCTCTGTTAAATCGTTCGTGCATTTGATTTATATGTATGTGTATTTCAAATACATTATTTCTAGATGGATTATGGAACAGAACAATGGTTTGAATTTAACAGGGGATAACAGAAAAAGTATATGGATAAGTAAGCTAATTTAGCTTTCCCAGGTCATATTAATATTATTTAATTATGCTTGGGGAAGTAAACTCAAGAGGAAATTGTATTTTAAGCTCTGCAAAACTTTGTTTATGGACTTCTCTAGTTTTACTTACAGCTGTGTTGTACAGTTTTCTTGAATAGGATTTTGCATTAAAATGTTACCACCTCCTGGTTTTGTAGGTCTGCAACTCAAGAATTTTTCAGTATACTTAATGTAAATGTTTTATACTAAAGCCAGAGAATACAGATCTGTTAAAGCAAAAAAATGAAATGCTTTTCTTATATAGCACAAACTCACAGAAAATAATCTAATCGCTGACTACTTTTTTTAYGCTGAATTTTCGTATGGTATGTGTTTTCTTATGGCAGTGGTGTATAGGAAGCTTATATATTTGTGATGAGAGAGATATAAGTTTCTCTGAAGAAAAGTTCAGGAAAAAAAACCAAAACTGTGTGTTAAGGTTTTCTTGCTCTGTCTGCTGAGACCAGCTCTATATATTTGCTGTTCAGTTCCATGTGTTTGAGAAGATTTATGGTAAAATTTGTTAAAGCTTGGAGTATTTGTGCTGACTCCTGGAGGTTCTGTCCAGTCTGAATTAAGGACTGAATAAGTAACACCCTTCTCCCATTTATTTTTTCTGTGCAAGTTTTTCTTGTGTAACATGCCTTATATTACTCTTTATCTAGTTTGTTTCTCCAGTTTGTGAAGGCTGGATCGTGTTAAGGGAAACTGATTTTAGAGCTAGTCTTCCTTAGGTTCACTTCTCTTGAGCAAAGTCCCTCCTTCCCCCACCCCCATTACTGTAATAGTGTTTCTAACTGGTCTAATGACTCGTGACCAAATTACAGGTCTGCTGTTGTGCACAGAGGATGTTGATGTGTTTAAAAAGAAAATATGTTGCACCCTTTTATGGACTAATACAAAATTTACATTTTTGGAAACTCTAGTGAATGCTTAACAGATGCATTTATTGACCATGCGTGTGGTTGCTCCCAAAGCTTGTAAGATGTTTGAACTAGAGAAGAAGACAAGCTGCAACGTGCTGTATCGAAGTAAAAATTGAATCATGTAATCAAGTGATTTTTATACAAAGATGCAAAGAATTGTTGCTGCTTTGTGTTATGGTTTAGGGTCTTTACAAACTGTTGCTGCATTTAAAGTAGCATCACACAAACACTAAGAGATGGAGATTCCTTGTGTATATTAGATTTCTATTAAAGACCTTTTTGTTTGTGTCCATTATCTGAGAGTATACAGAGGTCTATTTCAGAAGTTTGAGAAGACCTTGTTTGTGATAGTGGGAAAGAAGATGAAGGAATGCTTAGTTGTACAGGGAAGTTTAAATGCCCTTTAGTACATAATGATTGCGTATAGCAGCAACATGTAAAAAAAAGAAAAAAGAATTAAAAATATATTTTAAATTCTGTATTTTACAACAAATCTTCTGAGATGGCATCAGTACAGAATATAAAGGCACAGTTAGATTCACTGGAAGCTGTTTGTCAATAGCACCTTAGTTGAGTTTTCAGAGTTGTCTACGCTAGATAAATCTGTGCATCCTAATGCTATTTGAAGGTGAAGTTGTGGAAGAGATACTCTGCTTTCATTAGAGGCAAAAGATTAATAAAATTCATCATTTGAAATATATGAATAGTAATAAAAATTTACACACTATTTTAAGAAGTAAGTTTGAATGCCTTCCAAATGCAGATTATCAAAAGGATTGCATTAATGCCTGGGAGGGAAGCAGGCTGTGATCTCATATTGATGTAGGTTGACAGCTGTCAATCTAGAATTGTTCCCACATATATTAACTACAGCTATATGGATTGAACCATCAAACCGTCTACAATAGTCTTGTGGCTGCTACAGCAGCCATAAAGTCATTAATTAATTCAATTATTTTTGTGCAGATTTATGCTGCCAATTGATGTAGAGGAGCTACTGGTATACTGCTGTTAGTTTATCTGACTCCCATATTGCCGTGGGAGATAACATGTAAGTCTGAGGTAAACTGTAAGCATAACAAATACCTGATATTCCCTTTGTTCCTGCTACATCAGTTGCTTACCAAATTGTACTTAAGTTATTTTTGTGGTAGTAGCCAAATGTAGAAAGGTCTAAATGGCAACAGCTTGGCCAAGAATGAGGCACAGGTTTCTTGAGTGAAAATAACATAAGTTGTAATAAAGGTTGGTTTAAAAATGTTAATAATTAATAACCTTGAAAGTCTTGCATAGCCTTATCACTAGCCTTAATCTGCTTACTGGTTATAACTAAACTGAATTTTTGTCTTTTAAAGGAAATTCGACATAAATCCAGTGACTACCCTCATAGAGTTGCAAAATACCCAGAAAACAGAAATCGAAACAGATACAGAGATGTTAGTCCATGTAAGTATGTTTTGTTTTGATTTATCCTGTTCACTTTTAAATGGCATAGCTAATACATCACGATCCTTATAGGTTTTATATTTTATTTAGCTCTGTAGGTATGTGTCCTTCGATAGCTGTGTTTTTCATGACAAAATGTGTGTAATAGAAGGGAGAAAAATTGGCAGTTTAAACCCATTGTATTGATTGGTGAATTAGAGATAACTGTAGATTACAGTTGTGGGTATGTAGGGAAATATGAGCTGCAAAGTAAATACTATCTTGAAGATGTCTTTTATCATAGGGAAATTATTTGTTTGAGTTAATATTGCTTTATCTGTCTTAAAAAATCAAGATATCAACAGCTGCTGAGCACAGAGCTTAAGTTAATAAGCCATGACTAACTCAAACAATTTCCTTCAGGGCTGCTTGGGCAGCTCTGCATGCTTCTGGAATAGGATTGTGTGGAGAAACGTCATTGAACTTCTACTGGTGCTTTAAAAGCTACTTGAGACTTTATTTTGTCTGTTCTGAAGAATGTATGTGTGAAATTGTTCTATAGTTTTCTCAGTCCAAGTAGATAATGGTATGTAGTGCTTTATGTTTTACCAGCTACCATAAAATGGCCTTTATGATATAAGGGTTCTCTATCTCAGGTGAAAGCAGCTGTTTTTACAAAATCCTTTGGTACTGGAAGTGTTGTGGACTTTTTTCCAACAAAATCTACCTAAGCAACTGTATTCGAAAATCTTCATTAAAAACACCTTGAGCAAAAGATTACCTATATGCAGTCATAGCTGGAGAAAGCTATCATAAATCGCTTTCAAAAGAACTAAGAAAAGATTTGAGTATAGCCTTAATTTTTCTACAAAATACTGAAGTCAGGACAGGTTAAATGCTTGTGTATCCTTTAGTATTGAGTTTCCCAGAGCAGGAGAGACTTATAAAAGCTTTCTTGTTATTTGAGCTGGAATTCTTGAAGGGTTGCTGGTGTATTGGGGCTTTTTGTCTGTTTGAAAGCCTAATCTGAAATACCTATGGTAAGATTTGGAGAAGTGCTGAACTCCTTATTTCCAGTTGAAAGTCGTGGTACCAGCATGTGCATAACACTTCTCAAAATTACGCTGAAAGGGTTCGAACTGAGTCATCCTGGTCAGATGCAGTGCTGCATGTTGCCTACTAGGCTACTGCTAGAGTGCTGACTTGCACCATGCAGTCACAAGAAGTGGATCCAGTCAGGCTTAATGCTGAATCTAAATATTATACTCTGATGTAACTGAACTCTGTGCAAAGTCTACATGGCATTCCCCTATACAGTCCAATTTGAGAAATGTGCATCTATGAAGGAGATAGCTCAAGGTAGTCGAGGCTTATTAACTTGAGCTCCATGCTCAGCAAAGGTAGATATGCTTCTTCCGGACCTTTGCTGATCTGTGTGGCGGTACTTCAGTGCCTCAGGCTTGCGGTTACAGCGCAGAGTTAGCTTCTCACCTGTGGTAAAGTTACAGAAAGTGAATGCAACATGATCCATTTTCATACCTAAATTGAGACAGAGGGTTGTAAGAAGAGAAGGTAAGAAACTGAACTTCAGCCCATGAGACCCAGCTTCTATTCCCGTGTTCAATATCCTATACAATTTCCATGGCAGAATTAGTATTCATGTATTTACCTCTTTTCCAGTCCCTGAAGTTCATTTCATAAGCACAACTGCAAAGAGAATGGCAGCTTACATTTCAGGCGTTTACCATTTTCCTGTGTTTAAAAAAAAAAAAAAAAAATTGCTTCTAAAACAATTTCAGTGTTATTTAAGTAGCCTCTAATAATACCTGCAATGATATGTTATAGGTGTGGCTTGCATTAATTTTCTGTAGCTTTTTTGGAACTCAAATTTTCCTTGATAATGGAATGCCTTTCACAGTACTGAAGACTGTATCCAGTTACCTTCCCCCCATCTGTCACGGCAGAGCCTGCTTCTGAAACACTAGCTTAGCCAGGAGGGAATTTATTGCATCATCATATTAATCCCTTGTCCCTGTACAAGAAGGAGACAGTTAAATAAAATCTAGTCTTGAAGCGGTAGCTTGGTTTAAAAAGGGATTAAAATTATTGCATCTTATTTGACTTGAAGAATAACATGATGTCTGACCTAAGATGATGAGCTTTATGAAGCATTTCTCAGTTTTTGGCATGTGTGAAAGAGAAGAAGGTTTGAACTGGGCCACCAAGGTAACCTTGCAAAACTAAGATACTAGGAACAAGGCTGTATGGGGAGAAAAGAGCAAAACACTATCTTTGAAATAATTACTACTGAATTTCACATCTGTGTGTTAGCAAATATGACTCATAATTGTTTCTGTAATGATGGTGGGATTTGGGAGGAGATAAAGACCTGGAAGGGAATATATAATAAATAACATTCCAAGATAGTGGTGCATAAATTCCAAAGCAACTGGGGTAAAAGCTGTACAATTTGGTCATTGTGGTGAACACATCAAATCATGGTGCACATGTGTAAGGAACTGGCATTGCAGAAATACAAGTAGATCTTACACAATCTATCTTTCCAGGCCTTGACTTTCCAAATGTAACGGCTACTTAACAGTGTTTGTATGAAATACTGGTGATAATAATCACATTTGTGATACTTAAAGACCTTCAGAACGACTTAAGAGAAGCAGATGTTCCAGTTCAAGGGTTAGAAAATGTTTGATAGTTAAAACTTCTGTGATCTAGCTATTTAAATAAGCATATTAGAAGACATAAGAAGCAATTTGATTAAAACATTTTATTTCTCCATGACAGTGATAAAATGACTTGTTAGACTAGATAGCAGCCAAGCCAGTCTAAAACCTGAGATGACTTGGCTGTAAGAGGAAATACAAAGATTATTTTGTCTTGTGGAAAGATCTTGACTAGAGTGCAGAAAAAAAAAAAGATTTTTTTTTTTAACTTGGTTTTGCCCTGTTTGGTGTTTGCTCTTTTGCCCTGTTTCAGCTGTAGCAGCTAGGCAACAAATATTGAAACCAATTTGTAGCTGTTACATACATTTCTAGGTAAAAGATTATTTCTGTTAGCTGTATAAGGCTAAACGTCTTTGGCTATTACAATTGATTGAGTTTCACATTGTCTACGGTATCATAACTGTTTTTGTTAGTGTCCAATTTTGCTGGCTAAAGAGCTATGGTGTGCAGAGGAAAAGTTTGGAGGGGGGAAAAAAGGTTTGTTACAGTAATAGTCCTTGATAGTTATTGCCTAGCCAAAGATAGTGCTCTTGTAGTTTGGTGTTAGTCTAGAATAGGGAGAGAAATATTTTGGCTATGTAGTAGTATTGAAACAGGAAGTTAATCTGAAATAGGTTTGGTTTGAGAGCCAGTCATTTCCTGACAGATGAAACCATTTCTCAGAAAACATTGTTAAGAGGAAAATAACTTTGGGGACTATTACTTTTAATTGATACCTTTAATGAAACTCTTTAGATTTCTGTCATGAGTTGCCTTCTAAATCTTATCCTTAGTTCATATCAGAGTCATTGGATAGTTGCCCAGTAATATGATTTTTAGTCTAGTGTCTCAGATTGACTGTAAACACCTTTAGAGATCTTTAGTCAGCTGACTGTTCCCAGATTTAGGAGCAGGAGGGAAATCCCCTTTGCAAAATTGAAAGAAATGTATTTTCTTGCTTTTGGTGGGGATGGGAGGAGACACAAGTAAATTGCATTCTTTAGCCTTCCTCTGTAATGTAGCACGTAGCCCATTTTCTTAGGTCAGCTGAACATTTTCACCTAATAAATCAAGTTGCTGTTGGAAGATCTTGAAGTACCGATTTCTTCCTGTAGCCATGAGTAGTCTTTGTGTTGGACCTTTAAACCATAGGCTTACAATTGTCATAGAGTATATGCCAGGGAGAGAGGAATGTGAAGAGTATTGTGCTCTACAGGGAATGGAGTGGGAGCTGATGTGGACAGTTTTGCACTTAACACTGATTAAATGTTAACACAAAAATGTTCCCTTTCAGTCTGCATATGCTGAGAATGGAGAGGTGTTCTGTCCAAAATAAGCTTACTGCATTTTTTTTCTTACTGTCCATATTAGAAGTTGAAATTGATGGTATTCCATGACTTTAATGATTCTGTAAAATATTTTATTGATAGCTTACCAGAAGCATGGTATAAATAAGCTCAACTTGCTGCTTTTGGAGATCTTTCTTAGTTGGGGAGAGACAAAAATTTTCTAGTGTGTAGTGATCTAAACTTTATATTCTAGTGTGTTAATTTTTTTTCACAGTCATGCTTAAAAGTATAAGGATTGTGTGCACTAGTGATGCATATATTTCAGTATGAGTACATTTCAGTTATGAGCAAGGCCTTAATTGATATGTCATTATGGCATTCATGCAGTGGCAGGATGGGGGAAGTCACTTCCCTTTTCCTTTGCCTTAGACTAGCTCTGAAACTTAAGATTGCAGGTCCAATGACAGAGTATTGTAACTTGGATAATTTAGCAGCTAGGGTAGACTAGATTTAGATTAGTGAAATGAGGGGGATTCTCTGTTAGGAGGGGAAAGGTCAGACTTCGTCACTGGGATGGCTTAGGGCTACGTGTTTTATTTATGACTTTCTTTAATCCACTAAGTGTTTTACCCTCTTGTTGTTAAGAGCACCATATTTGGGGAGCAAGAGACATCTCTTAGATAAAAGATCATTTTTCAGTTGTGCACTGGTTTCACTTCTGGAAATGCAATTGTTTTCAAATAAAACCCTTTCCTGGTAACCAGCTGCAAGAACTAACTGTATCATGCAAAATGCCAAGCAGTTCCCATCTCGGTCTTAATTGGTAATTTTTTTTCTCTAGCAAGGAGGGCAGATTGATGCGAAATGTCAAATTGTGGCCCTGTTTGAAACACAGTCTTGTCATGGGTGTCAGTGGGACAGGGTTTCACCTGAAGTGGGTAATAGAAGAGTTTATCTCAGACATGGTGGTTCTGGGGTAGTTTTCTTAATGTGGAGCCAGAATGAGAAGCATTTTTAAGGTTTCCACTTCCTTTTTAGGCTGCATAATTTGTTGAAAAAGGGGAATTAGCACTTCAGATAATGAATGCTATATTTTAGCTGCCTTGGGTATGGTAACATTTAAGATGTATCTTAAATCTAATCTTAGAGATCTGCTTATCATTCATATAAATCTGAAGTACTTTGTAACTGGAAATGATTTACATACGGGGAAATATGTTCCAGCTAATTCGCTGTCAAAAGTTGGCTTGCTTCATTTAATTCTGAAGAGCAAGCCAGGACCTGAATGAGGTTTCTAGGTCATTTTGTCCTCTAGGAACCTTTTCCTTTGAAAGAAGGAGAATCARTAAATTCTAGTGGCTTTCTTTGTCCTCTGGAGTGTATGCCCATATATTTGTAGCATCACCTCTGTTTGGGGAAGGCGAGAGGGTGCCCATGCATAGAATTAGCTGTGAAAATGATCTTTTTTTGGAAAAAAATAATCAGAATTTGATTTCTAATGTTTACAAAGCAGAGCTTACAAGAAGGAAAGAATAAGGCTTAAAATGTGTGTAAGCATTATAGTGTGAAACCTCATTAAGGCCTTGGTAGTTATCTCCTGCTGGCGGTAATACAGCAGCTGCTGCTGGGTGACTAAACTGTTAACAGTGCTTGCTGATGTCATCTTTCCGAGAACACTAGTACCGGTATGTGTGATTTACTATAACAAGATCTTAAGTTTTTCCTGTTGGCAAATGACATGTAATATTTACAAAGGTCTTGGTTTCTCTCCAGTAGAAACATTTCAGATAAAGCGATACATGAAAGGGAAAAGTAACGCTTTCATTTCCAGACAAAATAATGCAAGGAGATATATTTTACTTTGACATACATGTGTCTTAAATCAACTGTGGCTTGGCTTTGGTAATATTTTTTTCTTTATACATATGTATCATAAATTGTTTTAAGACTCCTGAGAGTCACAATGGTGTTGACTTACAACTGGAATGCTAATGAAAACAGAGACTAAACAAGTAACTTTCTCACACTTTCATATTAAAGTTTTTTTGGAATGCTTCTGTTCTCTACAGGTCTGTAAGCGACTGCGTGTAAAAGCTAGCAGCTAAAGGAGGCAGGGTGACAATCCCAAATCATAGTCCTTCCAGAAAAGAAGAAAGTATTTTACTGTTGACTTATTTTCTTGAATTCAGCAAGATAAGCACATGCTTAAGAGGTTAAAGGTTGTCCATCGGTGATAACGTAATAGAAGAAAAATTATTCTGGGCCTTGTAAAGGATCTGTATATAGTCTGGTGTCTGAGAGTTGCCAGTAGCAGGTAACTAGGGGAGAGTACAAAAGCAGAACAAGACATAGAAAGCAGACTTTTCTTGGTTTCCAAAAGTTTGAAAAATATTTGTAAAATAATATGAGCAATAAGTAGAACAAGAGTCTAACTCAGTAACTTTGTTTTCTGATTCCTGTTAGCATTTTGCCCACCTGGAGTCATATTCGTGGATTTCTCCTTAGATAAGCCTTGTGCTATATAAATTGACTGTAGTGTAGGGGCTTAATCAGAGTTCAGCTATCACAGCTGCACTGAATGTGATAATTTGGAGTCATTATCCCAAACTTGCAGATTTTGTGCATTCCTAAGATATTTGTCAAAATGAAGCTAGTCTGGTGGTGGAAGGAAAAGTAGTCTGAGATGTTCTGGCAGCAGATGTGACATCAGGCTGCACCCTCAATGAATTTTGTGAGTTAGACCAGGTGAATGTAGGTTTAAAAGCTGGCACTGCACCTTGATTCAGTCTTAACACTGTCAGTTCCTTAATGAAATCTATCTATTCCTGAAATGTGTTGAAGTCTCTTAAAGTGATGTCAGTTTGCTATTTGTTATTTGCCCTTCTTATAGTCTGTCTGGGCAGTTGAGCTTCGGGGGTTCTCAGTCTGTTGGACCACAGTTCCTGGTGTGTGGTTATGTACGCAACTTTGAGCTAAAAAATGCTGTTTATTTAATACTATTCTAGTGAATGGCTGGGGAAGGATTACTTATTGTGAACAAGTCTGATTACTTAAATGCTTCCTTGAGGATGACAAATCGGATATTAATAAGCTCTAAACAGCTACAGTATTTTTTTTTTTAATGCAGCATTGTATTATGAGACTCTGATAATCTTTTTGTATTGATGTTATGATTTTAAACACAGTCCTTTGACTGCTTGCCCCTGTTAGAAATACTGCATCTTCTGTCTTGCCTGAATAGTCACAGGAGATGGAAACTTTGTAATTAGTTTAGACTTCATTTAATTAGAAGATCTATGAAATAGGTACATTTTTGCATGTGCCACTTCTCTGGTGTATTTAAACCTGTATTGTATTAAACAATAAATTAATAAGAAAAAATAAGTTGGTCAAAGCTCTTCTTGAATTGTTGTATCATGCAGGTTCTCTAGGTTTTCATCTCAGACAGTTTAACATGATGATTCTACCTCAGCCTGTGAAATTTCAGTTCACAAAAAATCTTGGAATTCTGAACTTAAAGGAAAAAAAACAGTGAAATCATCTGGTGTCATAGAATAGAATGCTGCCTTTTGTGGGTTGTGGTGGTGTTACATTAAGGAAATGCAACTGTTGAGGGATGGCGGTGAGCTGCTTCTAGTATATGTGTGGGTTGTTTGATTTAGGTTGGTTATTTTTTAAAGAAAAAACAGGTATTCCAGTTTTCTGAGCAGCTTCTATTAATAGCTCTATTAATAACTCTAATGAAGTGTTGTGAGGAAAATGAGGCAGGCAAAGCTATCAAAGCTATGTGAGAAGTTAGTTTCACATGTTTTTGTAGTTTGCCATTTGGTTCTTACTTCCATGTATTAGCTGAAGAATTTCATTTTCTAATTGCTTGCCAGACCTAAACTTTCCTGTGAAAGAACATTCACCAAGATGGACAGATCTAATTTTTTTAACTTTGTTTTAATTTCAGATGATCATAGTCGTGTAAAACTGCAGAACACGGAGAATGACTATATTAATGCCAGCCTAGTGGTCATAGAAGAAGCCCAGAGATACTATATTTTAACACAGGTAAGTAGTTCTAGATAGTAAGTTATTACAAGGATTGAGAATATGGGGGAGGGGAGTTGGTATAGTGGTAATTTATATAAACATATATGTGTATGTATATGTGTTGTATATAGATTTTATATATGTAGTCTATACATTATTTGTCTTTATCTGTGGTTTGCACATCTCTGGTGCTAATTCCTGTTTGATTGAATTGCAAATGCATTATTTCGTGTTTTAAGAAAAAGCTACAGGGAATACTTCAGTATGCATAGTTTACTGCATATACAGCTTTTCAAATATTTCTTGCTCTTTTCTTCAGCTCTCCTGGAAATACATTGCAACTATACTTTTACACCTTATTTCATTTTGTTTCTTTTGTGCATGCATCTTCTAACTACACAAATAGCGCCAGTGTCCAAACTAAAACATCCCTTCCCTGAATTCTGACTGGTTTCTGTTTAAACTTAGAATACTTTAATGATCTGTGCAGTATAGTTATTTTCTTGCCTGTCATGTATATCATTCTATTAATAGTTTGTTTAAACTTTTCAGAGGAAGACTTTTTCCTGTTTCACACAATAAAACATTAACCATGTTCAAACACTGCTTTGCCTATACGTTCTCCCACCCATTTTTTTCTTTACTACACAGGGTCCACTACCTAATACATGTTGTCATTTTTGGCTAATGGTATGGCAACAAAAAACCAAAGCAGTTGTCATGCTGAACAGAATTGTCGAAAAAGAGTCGGTAAGTAATATCAGGCATTTAACATAAGTCATAAAGTAAGCCACATAATTTTAATGCTGTTCAACCATGTTTGATTGGTATGTTAAAAGAATTAAGACTTTCTCACAGGTGTATAGCATAGCTTGTGTATGTATTTAATGTAGTATTAAACAAAGTGATGAAGCTAAGATGCAGAATTCAGTTCAGTATAAACAGCTTGTGATAAGCATATGTTCAAAAAGATGGAAGGAACATTCTGGAAAAGGAGGATGTAGAGACAAGTACAATGGAGTAGAAGCTAGAGTAGGATTCTCTAGGATAAAACGCAAAGTAGGAAAATAAATTTGAATTGAAGTATCTTTAGATTATTTCTTCTAACTCTAACAGAGCACTATTTTTGTTTGTGTAGTGATCTTAACTGTTGGTAACAATGGAGCCATGCTGCTACCACCAACTGTCAAACAGGCCTAATTATTTTTGATTCTTTACAACTGGTGATAAATATGAAGAATACATGAATCTCTTGATATGATGTCATTTTTTGCTAATGTGCTTAAAGGCACTGTGGATTTTAGCTACAAATGTGTATTTTTTTTCTTTTTTCCAGAGTAATTTTATCAGCAAAAAGATCTGACTAGCTTGTAAAAAAAAAGTCACTTATTTTCTTATACATCAGTTCTCGTGATGTGTGGTGTTGTTTTGTTGTTGGTTTGGGTTTTTTTGTTTTTTGGGGKTTTTTTTTGATAAAGTTGGAGTGCAGGGCAAGAGGAATAAAGGAAGAGGGATAGTTTTGCTTTGTTAGTTCATTCTTTAGTTTTACTAGCATCTTCAAGTGTTAGGCAAGACTTCTGGAACAAAAGAATATTTAGTCTTAAGAATTTTGGTACAATGTGTTACATAACTTCTGTAAATGTGCAGGTGCATACATGGGAAATGGAAGGGAGGAAATGCTGAAATAGCTCCATAGACATATCTCCCTGTTGCAGAGAACTAGGTGGAAGGAGGGGGATAAAAAAGGGTTAAGGTATGTCTCAAAACATTGCTAGTCCCGTGATAAAAGCAAGCATAAGTAGATAAARCTTGAATGTTTAATAGCACTTGAAACAATTGTAATAACTTGGTTGTCCATAACGCTTGCATTGAGAATTACTCAAATTAAGAGCAGGTAATATGTACTTGAGCTTACGATACTGTATAACGGATTCTTAGAAGTTGCCGATGCAAAGCCCAAGATGCTAGAATGCTTGACCAGATTTGTTTGTTTGTTTTAAATAACTTAGGTGAAATGTGCGCAATATTGGCCAACAAAAGAAGAGGAAGTTATGACGTTCAAGGAAACAGGATTTTGTGTGAGGCTAGTATCTGAAGACATCAAATCCTATTACACAGTGCATCTACTGCAATTAGAAAATATCAACGTAAGCTTTTTCTCTATCTCTATATCTCATACTCCCAGGCTTAAGGAAAACTGTTGTTGAAGATGTGTTTAGCAAACTGTCACTACAGGTTTGACTGAGCTTTTGAACTGAAAATTTTAATGCATTTTGCTTCTGATAATGTTGAAGACTTATGTATGGCGTATGGGCAAGAGAGCTGGATCTGTTTCAATCTGTACATTAAAAAGGATAACAGCTTCGACATTTTTTTATACTTCAGTTTTCAATTAGGCAGTATTTTAACATGCTGAGTATTAACTGATGGTAATGATGATTCTAAGAGGAGCTGTAAGAAGTATCTGGGAATTGAAATTTATAGCTCTTCCAAATATCAAAATTCAGACTCAGTAATTACTGTTTTTATGGAACTCTGCAGTTTTTCCCCATGATTTCAGTCTAGCTAACTATTTTTTGGGGGTGAGGGGTAATTTTCACCTGTAGATAGGTAACTTTACCTCCTCTTGCTTACCTCCCCTTTTGTTCCACAGGACCAACCGTCCTTTTCTCTTAAAAATTAAGCACTCTGACAATTTAATGAAGTTAAGCTCAGAAAAATTGTTCCTGGCCTGAGCTTGGGTTGGAATTTGCTGCTTCTGTTTCAGAGCTGAAGACAAGATTGAAGAGCTTGTCTGTTTGTTCCAGCTATGTCTTGTAAGATATTTTCTCTCCCTATAAACCTTGCCTTATATTGAAAGTGGTGATACGGCAAGTTTCATTCAAGGTTATCGTGTCAGTGGATTTGGGAAAGGAAAGCTTGAAGATGTTAATTTGCATCTTATTTATGTGACTAAACCTTGATGTATTTGGTCAAAGTTATTTGAATTTATAGGAGCTATTAATAGTACTTCGAGATAATGCTTGTTAATTTGAAACATCTTTCACAAGATCAATGTGATAAAATTTGGCATGTTGTTCTCTGGTCTAATCAATGTAAGAAGAGGAGAACTTTATGGAATATAGTGACTTGAAGAATTCCTGTTCAGTTGTTCATTTATTAATAGCAAAGGCAAAGAAAGGAGGAGTAGTGCTTACAAGCTAATGGCTAGGGAGGAAGATAACCCTCCTTTTTGGAAAGCCGAGGCAAGTCTTCCTTACTATCAAAAAGGCTTTTTTTTTTTTTTTTTTTTTTTTTTTAATAGAATTGTCTCTTAACATCAGGCTCCTTAATCTTAGACTTCTTATTTTCAGGGGATTCAGTTTTCATGAAGTGTGGATGTTTGGGCTTAATGTTAATGCCCAACATTTCTGGAAAATGCAAAAATCCCATGAGGAACAGCACAGCTTATTATAGCTGACTTCTTGGGTTGAAGCTATTTAGTATTTAAGCTTCTGGGTTTGCTTTGGACTTGTAGTGCAGGCTCATTACTTCTATATAGAGATTCTTGATTTCATGCAGCTCAGTTTCACAAATCCTTAGCAAACTTTATTGAATGATGACCCAGGCAAACACTTCTTCGAATTCCAAGAACACTTTGCAAACCTTAGTATTTGTATGACCAAAGAACTAGAATTACTGTCTCTAGTAAAACCCTTTTGAAATCCTTTCAAGTAAATTGTTCTTGTTACTGCAACAGTTCTAATACATCAGCAAAATACATATGTACAAAGAATTCTAATAAGGTGCTTGTTCAGTGGTTTTACCTATGGAAAAAACCCTCCTACTATATAATTTAAGAGAAGTTACAAATACAGGTGAGGGGTTTTTTTGTTTGTTCTGTTTAGGATTACATCATGGCATTTGGCAGTTTGAGATGTTTATTTTTGCTTTTATGGCTAGTGTTGTACAGTAAAACTTCGGAGAGGAGGTGATGTTTATCAGTATCTTTCCAAAAGTTTAAAAATGTTTTTAAGTGCTTTGTCTTGTTGGTGATGTTGCGGAACATCCTTGTTTTTTGCTTGACGTGGTCTGCATTTTAGAATGCAGAAATCTGAAGCTGCCTTTCTACCCTGCTTCATTGTATATCCTCCATCATTTTACGTCTGTATCAATTATCAGCTCTTCTGAAAGTTGCTCACTGCTTTTTGCTGTAATTGTTCCGGTTCAGAACTCTCCTTGAGGAAAGATTGAGGGATACTATTTGTGAAGGCATCTGCAAACCCTTGCCCATGTCAGAAAATAAGGATAGAGAAAAACATTCTGCTCATGTTAAATACTAATAGTCATTTATGTGAGAAACTATAGCATGTCTGTAATTTGCAGCACAGGCTCCAAGTGCATGGGAGAAGGTGATATTTTAGGTGTTCATGAGAGCCATTTATTAAATCTATAAAGTAATCCTACTTGATGGAGTTGCAAAGTCTTGTGAATGTTAGGATATTCTGGGAGAATGGTTGGACATTGACAGCTAACTTCTTGAAGATTCCACCTTAAGTTGAATGTTTTTTCATATTATTATTTACTACTGCTTTTAGCTTTCCTTGTGACAAGCATAAGTACTAGTGTTTAGAAAAGGAGAACTTACTGTGCTTTCAGTAATTTATGGCCTGGCAATCCAGGTAGCATGGAGAAAGATGGAGTGCAGTTCACTTGTGGAGTACAGTATAATGAATGCTGATAGATAAAAGGGAATTAGGTTGGTACTGGGAAATTCAGGGAAGTTATGGGAGGGTAAATGAGCATCAGTATTCAAGAGAAAATGGAGATGGATTGAGGGAGGAAATAGAGCAGAAGAAAGGACTGAAATTGGTAGAGGAACCTAGGGATGATATCTTCCCTAGGTATCTCAGACTAGGTTCCTAGAAATAAGGGTAAAGCAGCCGAAGAAGAGGTTTGGAGAGAACCTTTGTATGAGGAGAAAGGACTAGAAGAGGTCAACTAGATTAGATGTGACACTGGTGATCTGATACCTTATTGCTGATTAATAGACCCAGAATGGAATCTTGAATACTCTACAAATAGCAAATATTTGGAAAAACCCATTAGCAAAATGGACTCTCAACTTAGTATTAAGCCATCCCTCTGTGCAGCCATTGCTGTCAATTTGAGGTGACGCAGGACTGCTTTGTGGAACTCCCTGCCTGACCCTGCTGATGAACCAGGATGCATCACTGTGATTCAAGAATATAAGATTTGATTTGCTGTTAGTTTCTAACATCTAGAATTTTAAATGTATTGAGAAGACATTTTGCTTGTGGCAGCAAGCACTCTAATAGCAGGTGATACTCTGCTATTTCTTGTGGAATCTAAATTTCCATAGTTTAAAAGAGTTCTTTATATAAGTTTGTATACAAGTGCTACAGTGCTTTGAAGGAACTTCTGGAATGTGGCTTACTCTGGCTCTGAATTTGATGGGGCCTTCTTATTCTCTTTCACAAATTGCACTAGAGGTTAATTTTTCTCTCTGTGATCTCAGAAATAAGACTGAGGAGTTAAGAAAAATATTGGTATCTGAGGAAAAGAGAACCCAGGCTCTCTTGTATGTCAGTGTTTTACAAATTTAAAGGATATAACTTCTACCATATTGACTCACAGGATGTGTACTAGTTATTGAAACCTGGTATACTATACCTATAACCTGGAAAATTGGTTGTGGTTTGATCATCATTTGATTACTCTGTTAGTGTTGCCAGCTGTCAGGGAGAGCTGTCCAGTGCGGTGATAACTTCATGAGCTTGATAGTTTTAACTGTGGTGCTTATTTACTGGAAGGTTATCCTCCTATTTCCTGAAACTTGCCCTTGGTTTGACTCACTTTCTTGAAAAGCCTTTTTGTTTGTTTATTTAAATATTGTCTGGTGATTGTTCTAGGGTTTTGTGGGGTTTTTTTGTTTTTCTTTCACAGTAGCTAATCTTAAGGAATAACTGCTGGGCAGAATATGTTGTGGTTACCATAGAATAAGCTAGTTTTCAGTTATCGAGTAGAAATATTTTTTCTGCCTATAACATATGTAAAGTTTATATTGCCTAGCTGAATCTTGTAGTCCAGCTTTTTTCTTTAAAAGAATATCTAGTTTCCTGGTAATTTTTAAATAAAAATAATTGTTCCTAAAGTTGAATTTTGGACAGTCAGCAGTTGTGGATCTTTAGCAAGCCAAACCTTTTGTGACTGTAGTTTTGCATGGTCTCACATAAATGATAGAGGTAGAGCTTGGGTAGGCTCATTGCTCAGTAATAGAGGAGAGGGTGTCTAAAAAAGGATAGTAAAGACATTCCCATAAAGACAGCACTTTAGCTGTACAACTTGACTCCCAAGAACCCACTTAAAAGAGCTCTACTGTTTAACAGAGAAAATGTGAGAGGTTTGAAATGTTCAAATGGGATTTGGCTGTGCGAGTAAAAACTCCAAGTTCAGAGAAGACCAGCCAGTTCTGGTGCTCTGGAATGGAACTCTTAAAGATGAAGAGTAATAGGTATTGTTAAACGAGCTGAAGAAGTGGAAAATTTTTGGAAAGGGTAAAGCCTTTAATGGTATGAGGAGGAAGAAAAAGAATAATTCTGGGTTAGAGTTGGATGAGATACACAGCAGCAGCGTTCTGTCTTTCTTGGAGAGATACCTGTTTTCAGGTTAGTCTGTGAGCAGGGTGACACTTGGCCATGTGTTTGAACAGAAAGTAGAAACAGATCATCTACCAAATTGCTCTGTGAGGGAGAAAGGGATGAAAGGGGGGGAAATGAGTTGGTATATTATGGCATGGTTGATGAGTGTGTGTGTATTGTACATATATTCCTATAGCACAGTAATTTTTTTTAGTAGAAGGATACTACTGCTTATTACAGTCTGGAATTAAGAAAAAATGTGCACCTTTGTTTTCTATAGATATGTGCCATTTTTTTCCTCTTGGGGAATAAGAGAGGCTTTAATCACTTTTTAAGAGTTGGGGGGGGCAGTAATCAGTGATGATACGGGTATTGGCTGATACCCCTATCAATTACCACTTCAAAGGATCATCTAAATTCAGAAGAAACAACTTTAAACTTCTCTTTACCTAGTATGTGCGTCTAGCTCGTCTCTTTAGTTTTCTTCTTAACTTTGTAAATTTATAAGTTATTTTTCTTAGAAATGGAGGAAATTGCTTAGAATGTTACTTTCTTTACAATTCTGTAATTTCCAGATTTCTTATAAAGAATTTATCTCCTTCATAATTTTAAAATAAATCCCTTATTCCAGTTGATTAGTGAGTTAATTCAGTAGTTGAAAAACTAAGTAGAAAATACCAGTAAGAAGATCTCATTCTAAAACACATATTTTATATTTTAATATTTTGCTTCAGACAAATAACAAAAGGAAATCAGTGTATTTATACAATTTAGGAGGCCTTGGTAGATATTCCCTTTGTAATCTTATCATATTCTTATTTATCAAATATAAAGGTCCAGATTCTGCTGTCCTTGTTGAGCTCTTAGCCAAAAAGAGTGACTTGATTGATCTTAATATCCAGTGTTTTCAGTGGAAGTATTTGTGGTTTTGCAGAGTTGGACATCGAAGGAAAAAGATAAAACTTTGAAATAACAGAGAACCTGCATAAATTTGTTACCGTGGTAGCCCTGAACTGTGGATGATCTGAGTTTCACAAAGGACTTTCATAGATTGGCCCTCGTAGGAACTTGAAAAAGACTGAGCAGGAGATGAACATCAGAATTTATTTGTATTTCATAGATTTATTGTTGCTGAAAAAGAAAAATAGCTCTTCTGGAATACATTGATAATTTAAATCTTGTGCTCCGACTTTGTGAAGACTTAGGTAGGTTTAAAACTACGTGGAAAACGAGCTGAACTGGAGAATAAAAATAACTTTTCTAAGATTCTTAAACTACAGCAGTGATAAAGTTTTCTCAAAATCACCGGAGCAAGAAAAGAAGGGGGTAAGGGGTAGCATTTGACAGCAGGTCTCAAGTGGATTCTCTAAAGATGTGATCCAAATCTACAATCAAAGCTTTTCAGATTTACACATGCTTTGTCACTGTCACACTGCCAACAATACTTGCAGCTAGTTGGTCATGTTAGGAGAGAGGGAGAAAATGCTCTCAGCATCTTTCTTACGTATAAGGAATAAGTATTTCCAGGAGAGGTCCTGTTAGGAAATCTGCAATACGGGTTCTTATAGGCCTTACTTGTAATAAGGCTTTTCCACAAAGCTTTCTGCTACTGTCAGTCGTGTGGTCAGTGCTAATGAGATGCCAATACCTCTTGATATTAAAATTTGTTCTGAGCAAGAGTGGAGAGTGTTTACAGTGCTGGCAGGTTATTTTTTTCAGTCCTATCAGTGCTAGCGGTCTCATAATTGCTATCAGCTGTTAAACTGTGTTAATGGTAGAAAAAGGAGGACATTTGGAGGCAAATAGTAAAACAAACCAGATACAATCTTGGAAGTTCAAGAGGAGGAAAAAAATGTGTATGGTAACAGTTGCAAAAGGCAAAACTACTAACTGTCTGATGGAGAAGAACTGGATAATAACCAACAGTGTGAACTTGAAGCTAATTATTGAGCTGTTTATGTCTAAGTGGGAGATTTAAAATAGAGAGTAGCTGTTGATTTGGATTGAGGCCATGTGTGCTAACTCTTCAATAGTAGAGGTACTTTCTAGTTGCATTATTTWTTTGTTTTCAATTCTAGAGTGGTGAGTCCAGGATGATATTTCATTTTCATTATACTACGTGGCCAGACTTTGGAGTTCCTGAATCCCCAGCGTCATTCCTGAACTTCTTGTTTAAAGTCAGAGAATCCGGTTCACTAAGTCCTGAACATGGACCTGCCGTAGTTCACTGTAGTGCGGGGATAGGGCGATCCGGCACGTTTTCATTAGTAGACACTTGTCTTGTTCTGGTAAGTGCTTGGTCACTTTTCCTCATCACTCCCTTCCTCCTTTTGCTCTTTCCCCCTCTCTCACCCCCCTGTGTGGGCTTTTTGGTCAGAATGCTTTAAAAGCATTTAAGTAAATGACATGTCTGTGAAAATTTTAATAAAGGCATCATGCTGTTCTTTTTTTCTTCTTTTGATATTTTCATGATTTAAAAATGCAACTCTTGAAATAGGTTTAAAAATCCATCTTGAAGTACTTCACAAGTATTTTCAGTTTCCTGTGAAAGAAATAGTATTCTTTTCCTTTCATATAAGATGTTATTTGAAAAGATCAAGATTTTTAAAATACTAGATTAAAGTTAGGCTTGTGAATATATATTTAGACAACTAAATCTATAAGTCTTTTTCCCTAAGCATGAATTATCTAGCAGGTCTGACTGGCCCCTTGTCTCAAGGTTGCAGAATACTGATATCTGAACTAGGATGAGAACTCGGCCATGCCCATGGATCTCCTGCAGTGTGTAATGGAGCGTGGTGCTGAATTCCCCTAGCTGTGCACCTGCACAGTTCTCCTGGGGGGTTGGACTTGGTAGCCAGTTACAGTACCACATGAATGAGTGGGTTTTTTGCTTGCACACTGAACTGTATCAATTGCTCATAATTTGGGTGAATTTTAAATGGTAACTAACAAAATCCAGAGCTTTTCTCTTTGGCTATGCTTGGCAATAGCAAGAAGTACAGCACAGGGCTAAGTACAATTGGATTTAATTTAAATTATAAGAAACAGTAATCTCATGTTTTGGGTAGGCCCTCTCAATTTATTTTCTGTTCTTCAGTTTTCTTTTTTTCTGAATTCTAAAAAACATATATTTTCATGCAAGTATACTTTAATATTTAAGAATTAAAGTGCAAGTAGTGCAGTTATATGATTTAAAAAAAACAACATCAGTGTAGAGTTTATGGGGAAAAGTGTGTACACTGTTGGATTAAGGATTCTGCTTTAAATAATGGAACCTCTCCCATGTTCAGTGATTCCAAATTGCTGTTCCATTCAGGAGTAATAAGAAATATTAACATAGCTTTATGGTTCTGATTCTGATTTTGAAGTATAAATACATGGCTGAGTAAAATCAAGCTTATCTAAATTTCTTAATTTTAAAATGTACTATTATGGTATTGACTTTTTTGGATAATATGTGATCATGGATATATCATAAGTTTTCATTAAATGCTTTACATTTTTTATTCTCTGAAAATAATTTCTAAATCTGTTTGAAATGTTAATTTCTTACATAACTAATAGCAACATGTGAAGAAATTAATTTTTAGTTTGAATTTTATGACTCATACATTTTAACTAGTACTTACTTTATATGTAGTCTTCATTTATCCATGGCTATGAAATTTTAAATATAAATCTCTTTACAGATGGAAAAAAAGGACCCATTCTCTGTAGATATTAAGAAAGTGTTACTGGATATGAGAAAATATCGAATGGGGCTTATTCAGACTCCTGATCAACTAAGATTTTCATATATGGCTGTAATAGAAGGAGCAAAATTCATAATGGGGGATTCAACCATACAGGTAAATGTTTAGCTGTATGTATTTAAACAGAAACAGTATATTGCTAACAGTAGATAATAATGGGCTCTAAGCTATTTTAAAACATGTAATTTTGTGGAATTTAAATAACTTGCCTTTTTCATTAGATGCATAGAAGGTATTAGGGGTATTTAATCAGCACTTTCTATTAGCTAAACTTTTAATCCTATGTATTTGTCTTCCCTGAGATAATATGCAAATATAACTTGTCTGTACTAATATAAAAGAAGGTTATTGAATTTTGAAAGACAAAAGTAACGTTCAGTATCATTTTGAAAGATGACAAGGGTCAGTCTTTTCTGGATTTTTTTGATCATTGCTACACAGTTTCCCAACACTAAAATTGCCTGTTGCTACAGATGATGTTTATTAATAAAGTTACATTTTTCATAGCCTCTAAAATTTGTGTTATACTTAATAGAATCTAGTCCAGTATAATCAGTTTTAGAGCAAACAGATCGCCAAGTTTTTTCTCAGTATGGCTTCCAGTAATTATAGTAGCTACACCTACTTTAAATGACTGTTTTTTTTGGGTTTTGGTTATTTGCTGGGGGAAGGGAGGGAGAAGTTGTGTAACAGACTTAATTCTGCTTTCATATGCTAGAGCTTTTTTATTTTGTTGACTTGTTAAAATTATGAATGAAGCTGGTAAGTTAAAATACATTTCCTGTCTTCTGTGTTTCTGGTAGCTGTCAGATTCTTCCCTTTGACAAATATTCTTTGACTTAGTGTGTAAGTAAATAAATCATTTTACACCACCACTAACCAACACCTAGGCAGTGTGCTGTTAGTCTGATATCTGCATCTTATGACCGGAACACTGCATGATTCATCCGAACACAAACAATAACTTAACCTCCTTATTTTCTGGAAGCTGCTTCTGGTGGTATGTTCCTCTAATCATCTTTCTGCTTTGTGTATTAAAAAGCCATACTTAAAACTGAGCAGCTTCGGTTCCCACATTTTGTCCATCTAGATTACAGGATTTTTTGTTTGTGGATACAAGGAAGCATTGTCAACTCAGAATACTGCTTTTCAGCTTCAAGTGTGTTATTTCTTCACACTAAGAACATGCCTAAGAAGGCATATTTCTCATATTTATTCTTTTTTAGTGGTTGTTCAGATGACCTTTCCTCAATCAGCCTTTTCTGCAGTGCAGTTAGTTGTGCTGGCTTCAGGGTCATGTACAGAAAATCAATTTTTGTTCCACCCTAGCCAGCAGTATTTATAAGAGTATTTCTCATTTCAAGGTCAGCTAGAGCCTTTTTTTACCCATAGAGAAATGTCATACTCTCCAAACAGAGAGGTGTTTACTCCTGTCTGCTAATGATGGGGAGGGCATGAAGTTATTGAATGTAACACTATAATTTAACACTCTCCAAGTGCTCATCTCTGACTTCTCCATGGGTTTCTGAAGTCTAAACTGTGTAGACAAGTAAATGTTCCAGTATGTGTTGTACTTGCTTTCAGCTACTGGGGTGCAACTGCAGTACTAGTATCAGGAGAGAAGGAGACTCTCCCCTTGAATAGCACCTGTAGGACTTCTACCTGTGACGTAAAGAAAGGATTGTATACTCACCTGGRTGGCTCTGAAGCCCCAGAGTTACATGGTTGGTGTGCCAGTTGCATAGTTCTATAGCTAAAACATTGACTTGTTTCATAATTGTATTATAGCACTGCATTGTATAAAAGGAGGCAAAGGAACAAGATTAAAGTTGCCACTTCTATAAAATACCTCCTTAATAAAGTTAAACTACCATTGTTTCAACAACATAGTAAAATAACTTACCATTAGTCATTCGAAAGAAACAGAGTGGTCTCTGAAAAAAATAATTTATGGCTTCAAAAGGACAAAGAAGGTTGAATTTCTTAGATCCGTAGGTCTGTTTTGTAGCCAGAAAACAACATTACAATTTTGTCCTGAAACCTGTGAATCCAGAAACTGTCTCTGGTGTTCRTGTGATTGTGTCAACTGAACATCTTAACATGCCTTTCCATTGTCACCATTCACTCCAACAGGCAATACAGGCCCTAAACCTTCGCTTCTCTGCACACACACTTCAATTATAATTTTAGGGCCGATCATATTTCTCAAATCAAACTTTTCTCATGTTTTTGTTTCTTCCTGACATAATTTCACCAGATGTAGTGTAGTACTTCAATTCCTGAAATATATTTTTGTTGTTCTTTTTCGTAAAATTGCCTGTACTATCACATGGCTTCAAAGTCAATGTAGCAACAGAATCCTTCTCAACACTGTACATTATTTTTCTAGTACTGCCATCAGATAATCTTGTTGTGGGTTTTGAGATTCAAACTTAGTTACCTTTGGGATCATCTATTTGAGCCATTGTTATCTCTTGTTTTATTAATTGTTTAAAATAGAAGTCTCAATGGGAAGTTCCTTCTGTTTGACAAGATAAGTAAAATTCAGTCTCCAGTTTCAGTTCTTCCTTATCACTCCAAATTTATTAATCAGTATTTATCTTAGCCAGCATGTTTCTGATGGACACAAGTATATCTCTGAAAAAGGCTTTGTTCTGTAGGAAATGTGTTTTAAGACCCCTGTCAGATGCAGCTGCTTTGTGGATTTCCATAATTTGTTAGTGACTGCTTTAAAAAAAGATAAAATAAAAATCTTAGAGTCAAGTCTCTTGGGCGCAAAGACTCTCTGTGGATTTCAGATCTATACTGGAAGCTCCTCTGCAGTGGAGGAGTTGATTTATTGTTAAATCTCATTCTGCCAGAGGTTGGCAGAGGTTTGTAGCTTAACTTTCAAAGCAGCTGTGTGTAATTTCATTTATAAATAGCTGTTCTTTGACATCAGTCTCTAGATCTGATATTTAGTTTAGACTAGCAGTCTTGAATTCATTTCACAGACAAGCCTAGCATTCATTTTGTGAAGAGTTAGTTTTCGATTCATCTTTCTTATTGTAAATATTTAAAAGTAACTGAGTTTCTTTTCATGGTATTCTATATCTTTATTGGATGTCTGATTTGTGTGAGAAAAGAACTGGTTGATATTTGGGGGTGAATCTTTTTCCTTCCTGTTACCTCTGTGGTTTTATCTGCATGAAGTTTTGTTGCAAGAAAGTCTTCAGACTGTTCATGATTGCGATAATCAGCTATTAGGATGCAGATTTAGCAAACAGTTTTACTTTGTACTTTTTTTTCCCCCCTCCATCTCCTTTCAGATAACTTCTCAAAAACAAGACGAGTCTTACCTTTCTGTGATGCAATAGATCTCTGGGCTAATGGACATAAAATAGGTGAAGTAGCAGATGGCAACTTTGGCCTAAATAACCTTTCCTTCTTTCATTAGGATTGCAAATTTCTGCCATTCTCTTGTTTTACTCAGTTCTTACACATAAGGTCTTGCTATGTTTTGGAGCCATGAAAGGCGACAGCATAGTTTTGGCATATAGAGAGAAGGGTGAAATGGAAAGAAAGTGTTGAACAGTGGAGAACTATGTAAGGCAAGCTTCTTCCTCATTTTGGAGCTACTGTGGACAGTGCAAACCCTGAAATTACCAGTCTGATTCCTTCACAGTAGCATCATCCAACAGAAATATAGAAAGGGACCCATGAAGAAGATGGAGGAAGCAGTTTGATAGAGGTCAAGCTCAGGAAAGAAAGGCTGTGGAAAAAGATTGAAGAAATGGTGAATAGTAGAATTATGCTGTGGCAAATGCAGCACAGGAAATTTCGTGTGAGCTTTCAATCTAAGCACTTACCCAGAGCTTTCAGGAGAGGATGGAGTGAAGCTCTAATTCACTCTTACAACAAAGACCCCCAAAATAAAAAGAGTATTTGGAATATGGAGTAGGAGGACATCAACTGCAGTGAAGGCTAGAGCAGCCAGTTTATAGTGGCGTTATGTACTAGACTTCTGCTTACTGTGAAAGAAAGGAGGTTTTCAAATAAATGGCTCTGGCATGAATGAGCCTGGCAAGAAGCTTCCGTTTTGAGATATATAAAAAAGGATGCTGGTAGAAGAGAAATCATCTAATTGGAGACTGATGCTGTACTTGTTTCTTCTTGATATTGGCACCACGTATCAGTTCCTAAAAGTACAAAGATGAAAATGTTACTAGAAATTTCAAAAAATGTTGTACTAAAATAGAAATAGCAAAGAGGGGAAGGTAGTTGTGCTCTTTGTAGGACTTTGATAATGTTTGGTAATGCCAGCATTTCAGCTAAGAAGGCAAGATGTTCATGTATATCTAGATTTCAACAGCTCTTAAGAAAACTTCAGAATCGTTCCCTTACTGTCTGTCTAGAAGTGTCTGAAGGACTCTTGTCACTGCTTTTATCTGTCAGTAGTAAAAAGGCATGTAAATACTATTCTCACTTTAAATATAGTCTTATATCAGCCCCACCCTTCCCTGCCCCCTTGCCTAAAGCACCCCACCCCCCCCTTTAAAAAAACTCCTCCTGCTCTTGTGGTGCTTTTGGATGTTACGGGAATTAGTTTAGGTGGCCATTTATCTAATGAGAGCCGCCTCTAAAGAAGCGCTGTGAACTCCTCCAGAACAAGGAACAGGTATGCCATCAGGCCCAGCTATCCTAACAGAATATTCCTGCAGTAAAAAAAACTTGTGCTATATAGTCTGTTTTGCAGCAAAATCTGTTTCTCGGCACATGTATCACTTTTGTCTGCCTGTGTTACAGTAGCATGTCGATACATAGCCAGATTAGGGCTTACTGTGTAAAAAAAAAATCTATTTTTTTATTTATCAGTCTTTTTCATGAGCATCCTTGTTAGCACTGTGTTAGTCTCTCATGTATGGCTAAGAAAACAGTACTCACTAAAGGGTCTTCAGTAAAATTCATATAGCTTGTTACAGCCTTCACTCGCATTAATTGGTATTTGTAGRGATGGTTGCAAACTTTGATTCGTCCATGAATTTTTTTATGTTAGCTTATTAGATTTCCTCTTCAGAACGCATGCTTCCACTGAAATGTTTGTGTTTGATTCTTGATCTGTTGGTTAAGTTTAGTGTGGTGAACAAAGTTAGTATTAGTTACAGTTACGCTATTATACTAGTTATTCGAAAGCACATTTATCCATTACAGTGAATTTAGTGAGAATGTGTACTAGATAGAATAAATTACCTGAAGATAATTTGTGAACTGGAATAACCTTAAGGAAAAACATCCTAGCAAGAATCTAGTGTTTCAACACAGTCAAGTGTTTGTATTAATGTTACCCTGCGCCATAGTTTCCCAGTCACTTGGCTTACTGTTGGAGAAGATACATCTTCGTTAAACCTTATTTATCTAGATTTTTTTTTTCCTTGACCTAACAGTTCCTTTAATCTACTGCTGTGACTATTCTGTGGGGGAGTATCTTGGGTAGAGATAGTATTTGGTGTTACAAATGTTTGAAATATCTTCTCCCTGCTTCAGAAAAGGTGGAAGGAGCTCTCTAAGGAGGACCAAGCACCAAGTTCTGAGCAGTCTCCTCCGCACCCAACCAGAATAACCACAGAGAAGTACAATGGAAACAGCATAGGCCTGGAGAAACAAGATCAAACGGAGAAAATAAATACTGACTTGTCCAATAAAGTTCAAGATATCACAGATGGGAACATTGAAAGGTAGGCAAAACAAACAAATAATTTAGAAGGGGGAGATGCTCTTAAGACAGGCCAAATTATTATATGCTTTTCTTATTGTAGGGAAACTTCAGTTTAAGATTTTTCTTCAGTAGAGAGAAAAAGGTGGTATTTGACAGTCTGTCTTAATTTTTTTTAACGCAACTTTAGCTATTTCATGTGATTAAAGCTTTATTGTTTAAAGGTAGAAGAAAAACAGATGCCTAGAATTGAAGAAGCTAAACTTTGTGCTTGAAAGCATTTTCCTACAGACAGTCTGTGAACTCTGTACAGTGCAAATTAGGTCCTAGGTCATAAAAATGCCCAACAAAATTTCAGACTGATTTTTAAATACAGTGATAACTTCTGGTTGGAAAAATACACGAAACCTTGTGCTTCTGAAACATCTATTGCCTACTGCTTTCTATTTAGTGATTGAAATTGTATCACTGAAGCCATATTTTACCCTCCTTTTGTATTAAATCTACCACTGTTAATAGATTTCTGTGGTTTAGTTGTGGTATGTGAATTTGTCTTTCCCTGTCAAGTTAGGTACTAATGTCTGAACTCCTGGATATAGTTTAGTGAAGGTACAAGCTGCTGTATTGGGAAGAACTTTCTGAATCGCTATGGCCTAAGGGATGCTAGACTCAGCACCTCTGTCACTTTGGTCTTCCTGTGTTACTGTAGCATGCTGATATGTAGCCGGAGCCCAGGACTTACTGAGCAGAGCTGTACATCAAATAGAAAAACATGATGTCTGCTCCAAAGGGTCACAGTCTGAGACAAGCAGCTGTTCAATGCAGATAGAAGAAATTCTGAAATAGCAGATGGGTAGAATACTGAACACCTTGGTGAGGTTTTTATCTTCTGTGCCTCAGTATAGAGTGCTGAGAAAAAATAACATGGTGTTTGTAGATAATTGGAGGAGCCCCTCGCAAGCAGGAGGGGCAGCATGGATGGGAGTGTCACGTTTGTGTGCTAGGACTGTGGGAATCAAAGGGTTTTTGTTGTACAGATGAGCTGTGCTATCTAAAGAGGCTGTGGGGAGACTTGGAGACAAGAATTATGAAAAGTCACTGGTAGAGTAATAACACACACATGATTTTTAGCCTGTGTCTTTAATCAAGATTTAGTTTACAGCCTAAGGCAAACAGCATTAAACTTGTAGACATGAGTAGGTTAAGATCAATGTATCAGTGAGGTTGGTGTTAACTCTGCAGTGGAAACGTACACTTAAATACTACGAATGTTTGCATGTACTATCCTACATATGTATGCAAGCAGCATCCATGCAAAAAATCTCAGATGCTGAATGGAGCACTGATGGGGGAGGACTATGCTCAGATGTTAGGTCAAGCACAATTATTGTTACATATGTCATTTACTAATTTTATAGGGCTTCACTTAATCTCGATGTGCATAGTTTCAGATAAAACAGAATAACAATTGCTTCTTTAGATTTTTTTATGCTACTGCCACAGATGGGTTAACTATTGGAATGTGTTGGGAAGAGAAGTTTGGTTTTAGTATTGTAATAGGGATTTTTCCTGTTTTACAATTTAAGATTTACCTTTTTTTTTCCCCCTCTCTCCTCTAAGTACTGTCCGAAAACGCCTGCGAGAGGATAGAAAAGCTATCACAGCACAGAAGCTGCAGCAGATGAAGCAGAAGCTAAATGAGACTGAAAGAAAAAGAAAAAGGTGGTTATATTGGAAACCTGTTCTCACTAAGATTGGGTTTGGTACATTGATTTTAGTTGGAGCTTATTCTTGCTGGAATATGTATTTTCAAGAACATTCCTTGTAAGTAAACAATAAGCCTGTCTGCTTTAGCAGACAATCTTGCTGCAAGTTAGTGGCTAGGGGGTCTGACTTAAAGCAGTAAACTCTTTACACCTGAAATGGGTACAGATGATTAGAAACAAACTAGAGAAGTGATATCAACAGATCACATGTCAACATCTCAGGACTCTCCACTGCAGGTACTTATGAAAATGAACTGCTACCCCCAACAAAGTTGGTATTTTTTTTCATTTATATGACCAGGTACAAACTTGCTGCAACCGTTTATACACTCTTAAAAACGGTGTTATACCAGATCTCTTAGGCAAACCCTGAACTCAGAGGTTTAGCTACTGAAGGTTGTCTGGGTTTTAATTTACATGCTTGACATAAGCAATAAACAGTGTTGTTATCATTTACATTATTAATGCAAAGAAGTTATCCTTAAATGTGTGTAATGTGTAATGTACTAGTGACATGAACATAAACATTTTATATTCTTATGACCTAGGATAAATATATTTTATAATTGCATATTTAATCTTTTTGTAGTTTACTGTACTTTTAAAAGCTCAGTTTGTACACATTTCTGACCAAAAAGAATTTGATTTTGAAATTAAATGTTAATTATAATTTGTGCATTAAAATAATAGTGCAACCATTCCCCATATTTTGACTCCCAGATTTCTGATGTGAGCAGCTAGGGGGTCTGATGAAGCACTTACCAATTTCTTTTTGGTTAATTTGCATTCCTTATTTATTTTTTTTGTAGTTTTCATTATTTAAATAAGGCTTGGAAATTTGACTTTTTTTTAAGGCTTTTGAAAAGTTTTCCCCCACTGAAAAAGCATACTGTTAAATTGATTAATGTATTCAGACTTCAGCTATTGTTTGAAGCCCAGCATTGTTAAAGTTCTGACATTCCATTAAATGTGAAACCTAATGTTTTGTGTGTCTATAGATTTTAATTGCTACAAGGAATAAAATTCACTCACTAGGAATGGATGTAGAAAGTACATCAAAGTCAAGTCTTACTTCTAAGGGTGGTTTTAATTGAAAACAAATGTTGGTAATGTTCTCCTGTAGTCAGTATTTTCAGTTCTATTAGCCACATCCATAACTTCATGAAGTGTAGAAGACCCACCTAAACTGCTATTCAGGTCCTTTACCACTGTACTGAAGAGGCATGATAGTAAAACACTTAATGATCAGTATTTTGGGAATACTTACGCTAAGATCACTTTAATATCATCAAGCACGCGCCTTGCATTATGTGGACAATGACATTTTCTAAATGGTACTTCACCACAAATCACTTTCTGCCCTTCTCTTTGAGTAGGGAGATTGTATGTGGCTGTATCTAGCTTGCTGTCATTCACATTGAGACTTAGCAACTTCTGCTACTGGACTGCAGGGCGAAACCTGGATTTTATTTATTCAACCATTGCCTTGTTGCATGACATTAGAGAAGTCACTTTGTCTCTCTCTGTTTACCTAGTCTGATTTTGGGGGGGGCAGGGGTGGGGTGGAGGGGTGTCCTTTTGTTAAGCCCTTCTTGGATTTACTGCTGAAAAGTACTCAGCTAGATAATTACTTGTTCCTCCATCCAAAGAAACTAACTTGAAAGGTTTCCAATACTTTCAAGCTCAGTCGTAATATGCCAGGCATGGGGCCCAAATAGTCTGACATTTACTGCACAAAGCTAAGTTGAGTATACACTTTGAAATTCTTATTTCACAATAGCTAATACTATTTTGGACTAAACTGTTTATATAGTAAACAAATGCATAAGTGTCCAGATAAGAGAAAAAGAAGAGAAAACAAATGCGGTTTCTCAGGAGCTACAGTTCTGAGTTCTGGGAGCATTATTCATTAAAGCAAGATAATTTGTCCTGTCGCATTACTGACCAACCATGGAGCTACGACAGCAAAATGACTTACTAATTGCTGTGACACAGTAAGGGCAGGCAGCCAAAGTATTTTAAGACAGGTTGCAATGTTAACAACAAAGATAATTTAGTAAACAAGAGGCTGACAGCAGATTCTTTTTAATTGTGAAGACTGAGGATTTTTCAGTATCAGCTCTACTGATATCCACTGTAAATGTACGTGCCTTAAAAGTTATTTTGATTATGAAAAATCACATGGAATATAATAGAGTGCTTTTGTAACAAAGAAATATTCCAGATTTTGTTCTAAGTGCTTAAAAGCAGCTAAGGAAAACATGCAAGAGAACTTCACTGAAATCACACTGTTTATTTCCTTTCTCTGCATGAAAGGGATTTTCCTGGGCCACCAGCATCCTACTGACATTAAGCTCTAATTGTGTACTGTCAAGTCAAAACTTGATTTTTCTTTTTTTTTTCCTTAATTCTGTCCTCTAAATTTTGGCTTTTTTTGTTCTCTAGACCCTGAGCGGACATTCTTCTTTCCTTGGGGATGGGAGAAGGGGGTGTGTGGGATGCTTATATTGTGTCACATTCTTACCTTCTTGATATGATAAAGTAGGGCTTGCGTATTAAACAGTTAATATGTAAGATTTTGATTTGGCTACATCATTAGGTGTATCTCAATTCTAATTGTTAATAATTTCAGAACCGTGAATCAATAGGTGTTGCACAAAACTATTTTGAGCACTGACTAGTTGGTTACTGTATGGGAGTAGGAAGGGAAATTAAGCATTAGATTTCTTAGCATATTCTAGGAGATGATTTGGATGAAACCCTGTTTTCTGGACCATCAGTAGCTGACTCAGGACAAAATTTGCTCTCTTGCCTTTAGTGCTTCAAAAAAAGAAGTTTGAGAGACTTTTTTTTTAATTGCAAACTGAGCCATGTGATATTGTTAATCTGTAGAATTTAAACTTAAGGCAGTTTTAAACAACTGGATGTTAAATGAGAACAGATGTGGGTCAAAATGAAGGCCTGTCAATCCCTGGGACCTGTGTTTTAGGAGATGCTTAAAGTGTAAAAACAAGGGGAAAAAATTTCCCAGTTTCTGGCAAGCTGCAGACTGGTGCTTTGCTGCTTCTGAAATGCTGTTGAACTGATTCAAAATCTTGCTGTGATTTGCAGCCTCCACTTGCCACCCCTGTTTTGGAAATAGTGTACCAATCAAAGTATTTGCATAGCAGACTTCTTAGCATTTAATCAGTTAATGCTTTGACAGTCAGACGAACACTTTTGTACAAATAGTGCACATTTCAGAAAGACATCGCTAACAAACATTTGGACCTTAGTTGCAAGTGGTTTGCAAGGTTTGGAATTAGTCCCTCAGGTTTTCTGTTTGATTATATTCTTCATGCAGGAACAGTCTACTTAGTGTGATGGTACTTCTGTCATTCTCTACTTTTCTTCAAATGTATTAAGATAATTGAATTCTGTGAAATAGTGTTTTTGAAAAATTGCAAGTTTATTTTATGGAAGTAGGATGTTGCAAGTGAAACCTACCTAATTTCATTAAATCTTGGGGGGGGGAGGTGAGGGGGTGTCTGTTTACTTATATCCATCTGTATTCAATTGAATAGGGAAAAAGTGTAAGTGTGCATGTATGTGTGACTGGAGTGGACTCTGCCAGGGATTAAAAAGCCTGGTTAGCTTTAAGTTCAATTAACGTTAACCAAATTATTTAGCTTGCTGTTTGGCATTGTAGTTTAACCTGAGATTTGACTGCATGAGAAGTTAACAATGTCAAAAGAGGAACTCTTCTTCAGGGTCAAGTGGCTTGAGTCACAGGATGACATTTGCCAAATGGACATAATGCACAGTCTTCCTGGGTTTTTGCAACGTTTTAGATCAGTCTTTCATTTTTATGTACTAAAAATAAATATGTTCAAAATTGCACCTCTGTCTGAGTCTTTATTTAAATTGGAAGGATTAATATTTGGAAGAATTCTTTAATGCTTTAACTTAAAGAAACCTGCTATAATCAAGTAGTGTTTATAGAACTTCCAAGCATTTTGCTTGTAGTTCCCTGGATATTTTGGTGCTGTAAATACCAAGGTCTTTTTATGTGTTCCTGAGTATAGCCTAACCTTTCCTAAGAACAAAATGTTCAATGTTGGAATGTCTTCCTCAGTACAAGACAAATTTGCTTAGAAACATTTATTTCCATGCCACTATGCCAGGATTGGCCTACAAAGCCATGAGAGGTGGTGTTAGGATTTTGAGATGCTGCCTTCTATATTCCCACTAAGGTTGAAGAAGATTTCTGCAGTGCTTATGCTTAGCTGCATGAGTAATGGCTTGCTGGACTGAGACTTATACTTGAAGCTCTCCAGCAAGTAATGTGCCTTACATTATCCTATGGAAATACCTTCTGAAAAAGCAACAGCTTTCCAGGAGTGCTCACTATGCACAAAAATTGATCAGTAGTTACTACAGTGAATGCATGAGAAGCTGCTTTGTGTTTTATAGTGAGTTGCAAACCCATTGTCTGTTCTTATTTTTCTTTTGTACTGTGTACTGAATCGGTGACTTTCTTTTGCGTTGTATGTCGTAGGCCGAGACTGACTGACACCTAAGCCTTCAAGACTTGTGAATATTCTGCAGCTATAAACTGCAAATTATTGACATGCAAAGCGAGACATGAACCCCTCTTCGGGAACAAAACTGAGGTCTATTAAGTTCCAAGAAGACCTCAATTATCTGTTTACAGCGTAAACTACATCCAGGGGATGAAGAACACCACCAGCATGCTACTTTGCAAAACAGAATACTTTGCTGTCTTGTGTTTTTATAATGCCTGTATTAATGTAGAAAGATGTAAAAGAAATAAATTAGAAAATAGTTTGTTTTGTACTGCCATTATTATTGTATTTTTATATGTTTTTGGCAGCATTAAATATTTTTTTAAATTGACAACATGCTATTGTGTGCGCATTATGTTAGGAAGAAAATGTTAAGAGACTTTGGGGGGGGAAAAATTGTATTTTACCTAAAGGCTTCCTAATTTCCTCTCTCACTGGAAGATAGCAAAATATTCTGCATAGAATGGTCTTTATGCAAGCACTTCCATGAATCTGCTGTTAAGTACTGTAGTCTCAGCTAGGAACGTTTGCACACTTCTTTTGTAATACACCACTGATGAGTATTTCTTCATTCATCTAATTTGTTGGTTTGGTAACCCTTCTAATGTTTACTATAAAATATGCACAAAACAGAATAACTTTGAAGGGAARGTGTTTCATTATCATTGATGCTTTAAAGGAAAGACAGGAAATCTGAAGTTCCAATACCCACAGTCATACATAATTAATGGTACTAAGGGCCTGGTGGAAAGCAGACAGTCAATGGAATCTGTAATTAAATGGGTTTTGGATTATGCCATCAGTGTTCTGTGTGTAATGTTTTATTTCACATCTTAAATCCCTGATCACCTCTTTTCCCTGATGCATTTGGAATGGCTGGACTGGAAAGGGGTAAATGGGAATACTGTTTAAGGAGCTAGTTTAATGAACTCAACAGGTCTTTGAGCCCTGTATATTCTATAACAGAGTTGATTTAAATTCTTCATTGAAGTTCTCTGACAGGTTTCAAATAAATGTTTAATTCACAAAAAAATTAATATGAATGTCTAAACTAGTATGCTGTGGGTTTTTCTGTATAACTGTACTTTGCATATTTTTTGTGTAACGGGGTTTTGTATAAATGATACAGTTTAATGTTGCTGAAGGTAGGGAGGAGAAGAAAACACTTAAAGCATGGAATACACAGGAGTATGGGACTACTAAGGGTATTTCTGCTGAAATAAGTAGATATATTAAAACTTGGTTTTCAGACTGACTCATGAAAGCAGTGCTATCCAGAATTGTATTTAACTTGAATGTGAAGCTGAAGCAGAGGAATATTTTATGCCATTTCTTGAACTAAATGTACTTGGCACCATTGCAGAATAGTCTAAATCACCAGCATCTGGCTTGTCTAAGTATTTTAAATTTCTTTAGGTGACTAGGTAGTTCATAGTCTACATTAGATTGAGGGGAAAAAAAACTATTACAAGTTGATTCAGCTTTCATTTTCAAGTCTGTCTTTGCAGCTGTGAGACCAGGCATTTTAGAGCAAGAGATCAAGATCTGGCCAAAAACTGCAGTAAACACCACTGTCGAATACAGAAATGGAACCTGTTTATACCACTTCACCCACCTCTGGCTATGGCTTTCAGACATTCATGCCTTTCAACTTCAGATGAATAAGGGTTTCCCTGGTTTTGTCCTCTTTAAATCATAAGTATGAATAAGGCAGAAGACTACTGGAAGTGTGTGCATACTTTATTCCACTTGCTGCTATCATAGATAATTGTAACTATCAACTATGTTTATCAGCTAGTTTATCTTCTGGTGTGGTTTCAAGTATAGATGGCTAAGTGTATTTTGGCCCTAGTCGCACAGTGGCCTCTTTTCAAAATGCTGGTGTCCTTGCTCTTCAGAGTTTTTTTGAAGGGCCTCCCTCCCCAGAGCTGCCAGACTAAATTTTGCTTCAGGCTAACTTCATGAACAGGCTCTCGTGAGGAGTAAAGGGAATAAAGAAATAGCATTTCCCAAAACAGAGCTTTGTCAGAGTAACAGCGCTGGAGCCTGGGCTTGCTGGCCGGGGAAGTGTTTGTGTGTGTTTGCTGTTTTTACACGATGCTAGAATTCTACTCTGAAAATGTATTTAAAAAGATGAAGAAAGTTGAGAGGCTGCATTCTAAGAGAAAAGAACAGCAGTTTCTAATCACAGCCCTGAAAGTAATCAGATAGATAGAAGAATGATAGACTTGTAGATTTTCAGCTGAAAAACTGAATTATGGCTAACCTACCTGCTAGTTTTTCCCAGCTTCAAGAGAAATTCTGCAGCAAGGTACTTGTTTATAGCTTTTACCAGCCATATTACTGACCCAAGGACAAAACCACTACCTTGCACTGCAGCACGTCTTCGTAGGCAAAGGCATAGGCAGCAACTGTAGCTGCAGCGGTTGGGCTCGCTGCTTGCGGGCAGCGGAAGGCTCCGCCGCAGGCAGCGGGAGGAGCCGCCTGCGCCCGCTGCTCGCCGCGCGGCCCGGAGCGGCTGCGGCCCCGGCAGCCCGCGCTCCGCTGCCACCTGGCGGCCGCCACCCGGCCCAAACCTGCTTTTTATCCCGATTCCCAGGAGGGGCTAGAGCGCCCGAGAGCTACTTGCAGCACCCATGAGTGAAAGAGTCTGTATCTCTTCCACAGGGAAAAAGAAAGCTTTGAGCTCCCCCCCTTTAGAGCCCCTTGCTTGGGAACTTGCTCACCTTTCCTTCTCCTTGAAGTTTTACTCCACAGTGCCTCAGCTGCGGAGGTACTTATTTTTTTAAACAAGCTAAACCTGCTGTGAGGCAAACACCACCACCTTTATCTTTTTTTGTCTTCAGTAATTTATTGGTCCTCTTGCTGCATACACCTTATAGTAACTTTTTAAAAGGTAGGAAAGATACTTTACTGCTTATTTTTAAAAGCATTCAGATTCTTGGTTCCTTCCTCTCCACAGCTGTGCATGTCTTGCTTGGGTCTAGTACGTTTGTATCATGGCCCTGACTATAATATAAAGTTTAAGGAGGGTACCATCCTCAGCAAGCTTCTTTCAAATCTGTTACCATGCTTGACATCTGTTTTAACAAATTTAAGTTCAGACTCAACATGCATGGGGCAGTGTTCAGGACTGGAATTTAGTTAGTTAGCTAAATCTACGTACCCATTAGGTAGTGAGTTGGGGAGGCTCGGGGAGTGGGGAAGCAGAGGGAGAATAACATAAACTGGAGATAATCCTCACCTGGCTTAGCATGGAGCCAGCCTTCAAAGTCATTCACAGGACAGAGCTCCTGCAGTGCAGTTCTGAAAGCTAATAGTTGCTTCCCAAAATTTTCCTCATACTCACCCTTCTTCTCCATGTTAAGTTTCTGATGAAGAACCAGATCTTTTTGCATGTTTTTTTCTTGCTTACAGCACTTAAAAGATTTGAGGAATAGCATCAGTATATTTATGCCTGTAAAACATGTATTTTTATCTCATGGCTTGCTCTATTTTATTAGTCAGTTTTTAGGCTCCAAGAAACTCTTAGATGGCAGTTGTCATTTTGAAAATGTCTTGGAGTGCTTTTTTGGAGTCATCTTTGCCATGATCTAGCCTCTGTTGTGAGGTTTCAGATAAATGCTTAGTAGTTGTAGTTACAACATCAGACATTAGATACCACAATTTAGATCCTTAAATATTCCTCTTTTAATTATTGACCACTTCTCTGCGGAATCTTAACAGATTTTTTGTGCCACAGGGTTCACTTTCTACCTTACTTTCCATAACATCATTATAAAAATTGTTTGTGGCCTGCCTGGAATGGTCAGGGCTTCATCCTCACTACCAAGAATTAAAACAGACATTTCTGTAGTATAGCTATCTATTGTTTATTACCTCTGCCTGATTTGAAGATATTTAGAGCTAGAAAATCATTTTTATAACTGTGAATCTCTGATTATGATAAATCCAATTAGCTCACTGATTAAAACTGGCCAGTTCAATAAAAAAGGATAATATTCTCATATACACAAACTCCTAACTGGAAGCTGCAGTAATTTAACTCACCCCCGTTCTGAGGATCTCCGCAACCTGGAGAGAAAGGCTTCTGCATTACACTTAGGTTGCTATCAGACAAACTAGGGAGATGAGAAGACTGATGCAAATTTGAGCATGGAGGTCAGGACTTCCAAGACATCTCTCTGAGGCTGGAGAATTTTAGAAGAGCTCTAAATGATAAAATTCAGCCTTTTAATTGCTTGAAATACTAAATTTCATGCCTTACAGTTTTGGTTAATAGCTGAAGAGGGATTCCAGTAGTGGAAAACTGTATATGACTAGCATGGATTCAAGACAAGTCAACCAAATGATGGCAGAAAGTAAGACTTAAGCTTAAGTAAGCTTAAGTAAGGAAAGCTTAATAAAATTTTGTATTTCCCACTGTCTTTTTCCTCAAACTTATTGGTTAAGAAACTAAAAGAATAGGTTAAGGGGGAAGGGGAAAGGAAATTCATTCTAGCTACTAGTTAACTACATATAAACTACATGATGCTGCTTTTAGGTTAAAATGCACTCAAGCCTTACTGTTTTCTAAGGGATGTTGTCACTATGTTATATATAGGAACTTACCTGATGCCTTCATGTACAATTTTATATTCTTGGAGCTGGAACATAAATAAATAGATTTTCTTCAGATGTATAACAGATGTTGTAACTATAGAAGGAACAGCAGTTGGTGAGGCAATGTCTTCTCTGAAACCAAGACTTCAGTCTCAGTTTCTGTTAAGCACCACAGCAGATTGTTAGTGCAGTGTGTACTGAGATTATCTGGCCATCTGCCTATCCTGCCTTTGAGCATTCAAATCACAAGGGACTACCAGTAAGTCTACATTTAGAAACACTCATAGAGCCTTAAAGAATCTTGTTTGGCTTGGTTACATTGTTTTATTTGAAACAAATTTAAAGAATTGATTTTTTAAAACACTCACTTTAAAAATCTTGATGCTTTGTTCTTAAAAGGAAAAAAACAACAACTATATATTCCACCAGTAGCCCACTGATACATTTTCCTAAGATGTTTGTAACATAAGCACAGGTTTAGTTAAAAGGCCAACAGAAATGGCCACCTAATATTGACTTCCAAAGCAAAAAAGTAATGCAGAAAAGTAAGCAGCAAATGCAGGAATCCTCCTTAGTACTAAAATTATCTTTAAAGCATTCATTTTGCAACATTGGCCTTTTTCTTTTTTTTTCTTTCTTTTTTTTTTTTTTAATATGCATTTGTGCAGCTCATCTCAGTTTCCCCAAGCAGTCCAGCTGCTTTAAAACAGCTGGCTGTAAATATCATACAAGTGTCTAAGCTATTTGAGAGAGTATTTTCATGAGAAATTGCACCTTTTATCTGTAATCATTAGAAGAAGGAGAGAAAAACAACTCTCATGCCTTAGAAAAATTTGGGATGCTTGAGGGCGATGGTCTGCTGGTCAAGCATTCCCTTGCTGCTGCTTCAGAGTTCTTGTTTTTCTGCCTCTAGTCTTTTATCGCTGCTTCTCCTTGTTCCAAGCCTTACTAACTTTCCTTGAAACTTAATCTATTATCAAAACTGCTTTGATTTTGATGAATACAGTTTGCAATTAAATACCTTAACTGCAGCTTCCAAAATACCACTCTGTGTACAGACTCCCATCATGATTAATACAACCCATACAAGACTTCTCCTACTTGATGAACTTCATGTAGATGCCCAAGCAATGGTGCTTGTTGCCCAAATGATGTTTTAATTCAGCTAATAGAACTCCCTTAAGTTTTTTTTTTATATATCATTTAAAAAGCCCAGGAGTCAACTTTGGTGTATCAGGTTTTTAGTACCTTGTATATTTTGCTTCAACACAGTATGTTCTAGATCTTGAGCAAAGATTTAGCCTGTGTCAAACAGCTGCAGAGAACCCTGTTTGGGTTTGCTATTTGTATGTAACACGTTATTTAAACACCAAAGCTTTATACAAGTGAACTCCCTAATGCATCACGTATGCTCTCAAACATGTTTGCAGTATTGAACATCATAGAGAAAACCAGTCTGGAGGCAGAGATGGTTAGTAAGCTTATTGGTTATACAACAGTGTGGCTCAAGTTCACAGGTGTTAGAATAATGACAGTTGTGAATAGGGCCTAAATGAAGCAGGTAATTTGATCCCCAAGGAATTAASTAGTTAAACAGAGCCAACTAATAAATAATGCTTATACTTTTTTTTTTTTTTTAATAAAATGACTGTAAGTTCAAAAGCTTGTGTCTGTTCATAATTCCCCCTTTTTTTTCTCCACTAGGAATGTTCTATGATGGTTAGAAAAACCTAATTAAGCATCTCAAATGCATATGTAATTATTTCCAAACAGCAGTACTCATTGTATAAGCAACATGCAAGCTGTGATTGAAGAGCTGGTTCTTTGATGGGTACAGTTCAGCATTTTGAAAGCTAATATAATACAAGACATACTTTCAGAGCTTATTCTTCAAGGTCATTGTAGTTGTGATCATCTGACCCCTGCACAAATGCAGGTATATTCCCATGCTAGTCTAGTACAAAGGCCTAAACTAAGGTAATGCAGAGGCTGGTGTTGAAAGGGTACTGGCAATGCAACCTCTGTTACAGAGCTATACAGACTCATGTTCACAACCTGCAAAATCAGACCTTTCATTTAAGAGAGCTGCAAACAAATAGCCCAAGTGATCCCCTGCCCCCCAACCCCTCTTCTGTAAAGCAAAGCCTTAGTGTATTCATTCCCCTCTTTAAGAGTTTTCATCTCAGGAAAGCTTACAGAAGGTACTACTGATTTTAACAGGCATCTCCATTATGTTGGTTTGTCTAGTGATTCCAACAGAATTCCACAATTAGGTGTTTTTTAAAAAACACCAGTCATTCTATATATTGGCTGTCAGTTCAAGGTGTTCCTCTTACCCACATCCATCCACTCTTCTAAAATGACAGGAGCTTATGTTCCAAGATGAGTATGTTTACATTGCTAGGCCATTCTTTCTTGACCCAGCATAACTTCTCCAGTATGTCAGCAAAGCTCCCATTCTACAGCTCAATCCAAACATGATCATTAGAAGAGAGTCGCAGAAGCTGCAGTGTGCAGAGCAGGAAACGGTCTTCCCTGAATATCCCCAGCAGCTTCGTTCTGAGATCAAAAGCTGACCCATTGTATTTTATTGGTAAACTGACATACTCTACTGGCTTCCAGGTCTAAACCCCAAACCAGGTCCATAATCAGCCTCATAATTTCTGACTCCCTTGCTTAGAATTTGACCATCTAAGAAGATGAATACTCAGTTCCAGATTCCACAGCATATGAGAACACACAAGTAGTTTTTGTGAGTTACACAGGACTACATGCTTAAAGTTAAGAGGTGCCCTAAGTATTTACTGGTCTAAGGCRAAAGTTTTCAACCAGCTTGGAAGATTCAGCATCTAAACTAATGTACAGCATTAGTTTACAGTTTCATAATAATTACCAAATCTCTCCATGCCCACTACTGTTCTGTTACAGGTGATGTATTACATTCACACATAATCTGAGAATCCATCAAAATAAAGGATGACATTTGAAAAACATTTAGATCATTAGTCCTTTTCTAAAAATGCAAAATTTGAATGAACAGTATTTGCAAGAACAATAAATCATCATGGTGGGATCTAAAAAAAGGTAGGCTGCAAAATGGCTTAGCCTTCCACGTGCCTACGGTTGAGAGAAGAAAAAAAAAAAACAACCCACAAACACACCCACGCACAAACACCCCCCCCCCAAAAAAAAGAAAAACAAACAGATCCACTCAAGTTCCCTGGGAAACAATCATAAGATCATGAGCTAAAATAAATCTTTAGGCTCAGAATAATGCTGTGATCCTTTTAGTCATGTTACTTGGTTCATCTCCTGGTTGAATGCCAGTTCTACACTAGTTGCTTCTTTGTTCAGAGAAGTTTCTTTCCATTCACAGTCACATTAGTGCATGGCTTGGAGGGGCAGAACTTTTTTTATACCATGAAACACAGTACCTGCATGCTGTAGGTACTGTAGAAGCTAATCAGCATGAACAAAGAATTACTTTACATTTCTAGCATGGCATTTAGCATTAAGAAGCATCAGTGTTATACAATTCAAACCTTTAAAAAAAAAAAACTTAAAAAAACAAAA
>NW_020448296.1:214847-243400 GCF_003343035.1 Apteryx rowi
AAAAAAAAAAAAAAAAAAAAAAAGGACCCTGCAGATGTCATTAAGTAAATACAAAGCTTTTCCAGTTCTCCTAATGCCAGCAGCAATTAGTTCATGCTTACATTATTCTGTACATACCGAGGTTTGGGACCTACACAAGTACTGCATTTAACTTGAGACTGTCTACATTTTAAGACATTATATGGAAGTATTTCAACGTACAATTAGTTGAAGCACTTGCTCCACCTAACCATTCTCCAAGGTGCAAGGCAGACTTAAGACTGCAAAACACTTAGATTTCTTAATGTTTTGTGGTAAAGGAATAACTGAATATTCATTCAAATATTAGTCAGCTGTTACAGGTATTCACTGTGATTCTCACTTCATTTATAAGCTTTCAATAACCTGAAGAGAGAAACAATAGTTCATCCTTTGGCTGACCAGTTATGTTCACCAAGTAGTTGGATTGTTCTTCAAGTAGTTGGACTGCTCTTCACCTATGAACAGGCAAAAGTTTTCAAGCAAAGTCAACTACTGAATCTTATGCCTAGATCTTAAATAGATCTCTTCAGGACTGCTGCTGTTCTGCCCTCGTTGTTTGAGCTAAACATCTACTGGTATGACAATACCCCCCCCCCCCAAAAAAAAAAAAGCTATTTAGCAGACTACATATTTCAAATTATAACCTGCATGCATCTCATGTATTAATTTGTAAGTTACAACCTAGAAATTATTTAAAATTAAACAAACTGATGTGACCAGGCACTTTAACAAGATCAAAATCAAACACGAAGCTTATTGGTGCAACAAATACCATTACAAACATTAAACACATGAATTACTTATCATACAACTAGTATCTCAGACTAAGCTTATAAAATACACAGATACCAGACTGCCTGCTATCAGGGCATTTTTTTTTACTTCCTTTAATTCTTACAGCACTCTATTCATGCCCAAATTAGTTTCCAATACGGCTTATCTACCTAGAAAGCTTTAGGTTTGGCATTTCTGCAGCCCTTGAAAGGAAAATGGAAATTACACAGTGGAAGTACACCAGAAGAGAGAGAATAGGCTGCTATTTCTCTTGCAGCCTCCCATTTGAAACTACCACAGCAGCAACTGGGAAAAGAAAGCAGAACAAAATTACCTCTGAGCTTTACTTAGCTTTTTTTTCCCCAAAACCTTTCTGGTGATATAAGGTGATCCAAAGTTGACATGGAAGAATAGGGTTTAATCTTCATAAAAATTTCTATACTTGCACATCAATCTTAAGTTCTCAGCAATTATCAAAAAAGGGCACTGCAATCTTTTCCATGGCAATAATACTTAATCCAAGAAAAAGTTTTTTTTCCCCCAAATATTTTTATTTAAAAAAAACCCGCAGTATTCTCATAAACAACTTTACAAAACATATTTCTTTGGTCAATAAGTGAAAGTTACCCTAATTTCTTTAGCTAATAACATACGCAAAAGGAATTTTCTTCTTAAATAAAGAATATTTATGTACACAACAAATTAAGCTGCTGTTGCTTGGCAATTACTAGGCAATCATCTTCTCAAGGGATGTTACATGTATACAGGTGACTTACAGAAAAATCCAAAACTAATCAGAAGAGTGCAGGTGGAAGACCACTGCCAAAAAGTAAGCGCCAGGAACTTGGTATTTTCCACTGTGAAGAAGTAGCTGTAGAATTGCTGCTCTGCAACAGGAACAGAGTAATTCTTTATAAGCTTTAAGTGAATAATGCAGTTTAATGTAATTCCATCTCTGGCATATGTATTAAAATAGACAGCCTTTCAAGTGTCTATACAATATAATTTAGAAAAGACTACTGTAAGATCAAACCAGTTCAAACCTTTAGACAACTTCCTCCACACCTGTCAGACAAAGGGGTGGTTTTTCTTTTCTTGTGAATTCCCAGAATAATTGTAATCAAAATATATAATACAAAAGTATAATAAAAATGTAATATTATCTAGAGAAGCATAAAAATATAAACATATTATAATATAATCAAAATATATTTGGCACTATCCTTGGTGACCAAGGGCCAAAGTGAATCCAACCCATTAAAGAAAGTCTCAAATTGTAGAATTCAGCTAAACATTTGTAATGTTCTAGACTGAACAAAAACTGAAAATAACTGACATAAAATATGAAAGCAAGAACTCTAGATCAAACAGCACTTACTTCACTTTTAATTAGCTGGAGCCATTCATTAAGATAGTTAACAAGAGCAAATGCATCAGGGATATTGTCCCCTTCAGAGCAGAATTTCAGAAGAACTGCCATTTGGATTTCTTTTGAACAACTGCAATAAAAACAGGCAGAGATTTTTTGTTTTGTTTTATTAACCCAGAACAATGATATTTATGAATTAAGCACAACAATCTGCATAAGATTTATTAAAAAAAAATAAATCCAGATTTGCTTGGTTGTGTTTTCACACTTCATGCTTCCTTTCTCAGTTTTGAGTTTGTTCTTGGCTTTCTGCACCAGGAATCCCAGGTTTTGGAAGAGTTACTCAGGACATTGCTTATGCACTTAGTTTGCATTTTTGCCCTCTTGTTGGGGTATTTACACAGACCCTTTGATACAAAGAGTATCTTTCAGTGTATTTCAGACATCGGTTTTGCAGCCTGCATATGACTACTTTACTCATAAAATTTCCACTTTAAGATAGAAAACAGTAGAAGATGGGGAAAGATAATTCAGGTAGGCAGAGCAGAAGACAGCTGATACTTAAAAGCAGAAGAAATTACAATTATTAATAGAGGGAAAGAAAACAAGAGGGACAAAAAAGTAAGAATCTAACCGGTCAGTGAAGGGAGGGTTAACACATGAGATAATCAAGCTTAACACATGGATTCTTAAATACACCTGATTTGACATAACTGAAAGGCTTTAATCTCAGATGGAATATTTTAAGTTTATCCCAGGCTGAAAGGTTCTCACTTCCTAAGATATTTAGCTGAAATTCTATTAGTGACTCAAAACAAATAAAAAGGTGCAGTTTACCCCAAAAAGCAGGGGGGAGGAGAGGAAAGGGGAAATTCATGAATTTGCAGTATCAGTAAATCAAAGCATGTACCCACCAACTTAACGACTCATTCAACCAAAAACAATGTTTCTGAATATTTTTTGCCCAAATATTTTTAAACCAAAATATGACTGATATAATAACATTCTAATAATCAAATGAAGAAAGATGCTTTTAAGAAATGGAAAATGTTATCAAAAACAGGCAGAATAAAGAGATACTTGGGATGCAACTCTATATTTAAACAGTAGCAAATAAAATCGTGTAAAACACTGCTCAAATCTTCCACTTGAATGGATAAATGTAAAGATAGAAATATTTCCATGCTCTGTTTTGCTAAGAGGGACAATGTTACAAATTTCATCTCTGCCTCCTACCAGTGAATTAGTAATTTAAAAGACAATTTTACCTATCTACTAAAAACAAGACATATGTTTCTGTATGCAGCTCACTCACCACTCAGTAAACAGCAGTTTCGTGATGCCACCTCCAGGTATGTGTAGAACTTTCTCTGTATCATTTATTCCAGGGTAAGCTGCTACTTTTTCCATTTCTTTCCATTTTAACCCCTGCATCAGGCCTTCCATTGATTTCTCAAGAGCAGGTGTAAGTAGGTAGCGTAGTGGAGTCCTAGGAACAAATAAAGAATACGTTCAGTGTGAGAATACAAGACAACGTAGATGTTATTACTTGAGATGGAAAAGAGCTGCATGTATCAAGGACCGTTCAACTTTCTGCCACAAATATAACTAAATTATATATTTTGCAAAGACATACTTGAATCTGAAGCAAGTTAGATAGATTTCTTCCTTCAGAAATCACCACTGCATCAGAATTATTAAAAAAAAAAGAGCTAGTGATTATTTTTCCCCCCTTGAGTATTCAAGATACCCTCATTTTAGATGCCCAAATAATTGGCACATATCAAATATACAAGCACTTAAATAGGAGAACTGTTTAAGGGTTGTTAAAATGATTTACAAAAAAGTGGTGGTTATTCTTCCTTCAGATGGGAACTGATTCAATTAGAGTTAATTAAAGTAAGCTTGGGCTTCACTTTGATATATTTTTTATAAACTCAAACTACAAATATCTGCAGACTTCTGTTAAGTCTTTCAGTATTTTCTTAATGCATTACCCTCACTCTTTAGTGACTCTCCAGCAAAAAGATTTGTTCAGAATAAGTCACCACAACTGATAACTCAGAATACATAAAGTAACCATCAATCCCTCTCATTTCATTCCATGTTTGATGATCACTCTACAAACTGTCGGCAAGTATCAATGGTAACTATATCGAGAACACGCATAGACCTAGATCTCTTTAGGGCTCTGCACATTTACACATCCTGGTGATAATAGTTCTTCTTTTTCAAGAATACTTTTTTTTTTTTTTAATAAGTCACACACTATCAAGGCCCTCAATCACCAAGTAATGCTTATTTTTTAACAGGGTAACACCTAATAAAACTCTGTATAGTTTCCTCCTAACAAGTAAGTATTGGTAACTGCCTATTTTAAAAAAAAAGACAGCTTACTAAAAAAGGAAAATTCAAAATGCAGAATAAGCAAGAAGAGGTAAGAAACTAAAATATCTTAACTAAATGTTAAAAATCTAATCAGCGAGCTGTTTGTTAGCAACTAAACCTTAACAGTCCTTGCAGCAACAACAAACTAAGTTGTTAAAATTGAGGCTGACGGCGCAGGCCAAGTGCAAATTTACTTACAGCATATTATTTGCTCAGTATTGTTGTCAGTAGACTAAAAGCTCAGAGCCTAATGCTGTATAACATACTATTTTAATAATATATTAAGTACCTTATGATCTACCTACACAGCAAAATGAAAGAACCCCACCAAAAAGTACTAAGTAGATGGATATATGCCAGTTTGTCAAAAATAACAGAAAAAAACAATCAAATCATTTAAGGACATACACATACCCAAAAAGTTGCTCATCATCACGCTGGTACGCATGGCTGCTAGACAGAAGAATAACTCTGGCACATTTGCTGGTTTGCACCCAGGAAAGCAGTGCTTGAGAGAATGGCCTGTACTTGCTCTTTATGCAAAGACAGAGGGTGGAAGGGGAAAAAAAAAAAAAGAAATGTTTTGTGCCCTTAAGAAAAGCCACAAGTCTACAATACTAGATGTTATATTTAATGTTCAGCGGTGATGTAATTTTTTTCTTCATATCCATTCAAGTCTTCAGTTTCAGACAGATTTTTAAAAAGCAGAGGACTCGGGTTGTTTACTTAACCAAAAATATATGTATAATGATAAAAATTATGAAGACCACAATAATAATAGCTGTACCACTTGTTTTGTGTGCCATTAATATCAATGGAAAAAACCTTCAGAACAATACAGGATGGTAAAATTCCACAGTATTTTTCCACAATTTGAACTGCCAAAAATACTGCAATGCAATTTATTCTGGTGTGGTGTTCTGACCATTTGAAATCACTATACAGTTAACAGTTAAAATTAATGTTTTTATTTCTTTCTCTTCATATTTATTGTCTTTATGTATCTGTCTTTTCTTAAATAGCTTAATTTTTGCTGTCACCCCAGTTTATTTCCTAATGTTCTCCATTAGTTATATAAAAAAGTAAATGGACAAAAAACAGACTGTTTTGTTTTGTCAAGACGGTTAATAACTAAGGACATATTTACACTAAATTCCACTGAATTAGTTGAGTTGTTTCAGAGCTTGAAACAAACAAAACAGCCAACCTCAACTATTAATGAAGGTAGGAGCCAGCTTTCGTTAGCTAAAATTGTATCAATTATAGAAAATGTTGTATCACTAAGTAGAAAAACATTTTGCTGTTTTTTTTTTGTATATTTTGTTTTTAAGGAAGTATTTCATAATATAGCCTAGTTTTTTTAGTTGTGCTTATTTTAAGACATTATAATAACAGACTAAATTCATCTAGACCATTTGAAACTATTTGACAGTAGAATGACTGAAATTCAATACTGAAGTGAGAACAAACAATGAACTTATGTACCTTTATAAAAGGTGATCTGATCTGCAGAACTACAAGCTTCCTTGAAGGTAATGAATACACTACAAGGAGAAAATAACAACATTTCATAACAAGAAAACAAGAGAAGGATCTGGGCTTAAAAGCATTCGGATTTATCCAATTTATAAATCTGAGGATAGTAAACCTTTCAGCTATCTAATCAAATTACTGAAAAGCTTGACATAATTCACAGTGTAAAAAAATACGTATTTTTGTGCATCATCTTCATTGAATTTAATTTCACTTGGCATAAATACAAAAGATTGAATGAAGTAAAAGCTATTAAAAAAAAATCTATCTCCTGTAATGACTCAGATAAACTCTTTATGCAGCTTTGCAAAGATTATGACAGATTACTTAATGTCTCCATGATTTAAGAGAAAAAAACAATATAATTTGAAATGCTATTATCAAGGCACAGAAAGGAAGCTAGAATTTGAAGAGAAGAAGGAAAAAAAAAATCCCACTGCATTGGGAAAAGGAAAAGATAGGTGGGAAGGAAGATGATGAGAGAAATATCCTTTTACACTCTAATTCAGCTTGCATGCCATGCTTTACTGTAAGTATGCACACACTTTCCACATTATCTAAGACTAAAAATGCAGAGAGTTTCTGCTGCACTGTAATATAGTTGAGACTCAACATTTCTTATTGGTTCCATGATTCAAATTAGTTATGCAAAATACCAAAATTTTCCTCTGCAAAGTGTAAATTTGTGTTCTTAAGTCTGTAAGTCAGAGATTTAGTTATAAAAGTTATTACTGAACTTAGTTTAAAATAGTTTGTTCACTGTAGCAAAATGTAAAAAAAAAAGCACACAACATTCTTAAAACTGCTTTCTACAAGCAAATATTTAAGATCTAGCTTGTGAATATCTTCAGCATTCAATACATACCTTCAGCATTTATASTCAGCTCCGCTGAGTTTTCTTCTGCAGTTGCATATGGATTATTCCCAACCATTGGCACAAGGCAATCGGTGTAGAAGTAGCCAACTTTAGTCATGTCAAGTGTGGAAATCACTAGGTCTATTGCCAGTTGACCAACATTTCCCACTGACACTGCTGGCTGAAGTAACAGAAGTGTTTTAGTATTATAATAGTAAACACATAATTCACTTAAAGAACTACAGTGTGTTTTATGGACAATACAATATGCTTCTGCAAACAGTTAAAATTTAAGTTAGTTGAATTCTGATTAAACATATGTTTTCTTAAAGTGGCACCATCTTCTTACAAAAATGACTGCTTCTTAACAGCTTACTAATATATAATTTGGTCCCTGTCTCACAAATATATACTGGCTGCTTCTGTGAATAATCCTGTCTCATTATAAACTAAAAAAAAAAAAAAAAGGCTTGGAGACTCATGTCCTCCCACCCAATCCCCCTTTCTTGGCTACAGAGTAGATAAAAATCACTCCAAAACCTAATGCAGAGATTAGCAGCCCCCAAGTGACACTGAATGGCAATGCTGATATTGCACATTAAATCTATAAATACCAGATTGACCTAAATACGCAAGTAAATCGTTTATCATCTTTAGGGATGTAAATGCTAAGGCTATCTTAGATGCATTTGATATGAAATTAGCATGTGTTATCACCAAACCAGGCTGATGCTGACCCAATCTGATAGCATACAAGGAAAAATTCAATTTGCAAGTTTGCATCCTTCTGTAGAAGCTGAAAATGGAAGACAACTGTAAATTTTTCAGTTGACTCCCACTAATTTATAAGCAAGCCCGTGCCTATGAACTGCTGCTGCCCAAGTGCCACCAATCCTGAAAACACAGTGAATGATGCCAATAATCTCAGAGTGAAAAAGGATGGAACAGCACTTACAGACTGTCATTACAAATTGGCTGCTACTCAATAGCTTGTTATTCCTAGACAAAGAAAATAGCAATGAACTATTTCCTGTTGCTAGTCAGCTGATCTGGAATGACTTCCTGTATATAATCTTGTACATCATGTGAATATGCACAGTCATCAGAGGCAGTGTAACCCTTGATGAAAGGTGATATGGTTACCTTCAGATGATAAAGTAAAGGCACTTACTAGTAGGAAAAATAATGGTTTGTTACTTCACAGCCTGTACTGGAATTCTCACCCTATAATACACAAAGCAACCTCTAGCAGTTCCTCTTAAATCGATTTCATATTACAGATTGTTAAAATATTTTCTAAACCAATTCCAAGCTGAGCTTAAATATAGCACAGCTAAGGAATTTGCCATTGAAAACTAGTATATATAGCATCTAAATTAAAAATTAAAGATCAATCGATTATGTAGATAACCAGTATTTTAAGCTGGGCTATGAAAACCAGACGCACCATCCCAAGTATCTGAAAGCACGTAAATCCTACATTGTATTCCAGTGCCAGCCCACCGGTAGTGAAAGTCTTGTAAAACAGTATGTGCCACATCGATCTTAAAGAGAAAGTATATATAGCCATAGTACAGCAGATAACGCTTAGTTTGGCAGTAACAAAAAGTTACGGAGGGGGGGATAAACCAACGGAAACGGAAAAGATTGTACTAAGCTCTGCTGGGAACAGCTCTGGAAAGCATCCCTGCAAATCCCCTTCTTTTACCCTTCTAAAGGCAAAACACGCGACATACACGCCCTACACCAACACGGGCCCAGCTACTCCCTGACCAGCACCTCTCTCCCCTTTGCTCCAGGCCGCAGACAAGTATCCGGGGCCGACCTGCGGGTAGGGGAGAGGAAAGCACCCCCGGCCCGCCTGCTCCCAGAGCAGGAGCGAACCGTGGAGACGAGCCCCCGTCCGCGCCCCGCAGAGGCCCCAGCGAAGGCTCCGAAGCTGTTTCAGGCCCCAGCTGCAAGAAGCCCCCCAGAGCCATGGCCCCAAGAAGCGGCACGTCCCTCTCCCCGCCCTCTCTCCCGCTCCGTTCTGGCAGCGCCTCGGCGAGGGGAGCAGGAGCGCGACCTACCACGAGGAGAGTGAAGCCTGCAAAGTCCGAGCTGGCGGGGCCGCCGCCATGGTCGCAAGGAACAAACATGCCGGCAGGAGAGGAAGGAGGCAAACGGGGCGGCGTCGCCCTGCTCCTGCCTCAGGCCACCCCCCGGCGAGGCGGGTGGGCGAGCGCTGCCGGGACGTAACGGCCGCAACCGCCAGCCTCGCGCTCCGCCTGCGAGGAGGCGGGGCGGCAGCCGCGCGCCGGGAGGAGGGGAGAGTGGGCGGGGCCACCGCCGCGGCCATTTGAAAAGTCGGTTGTGGGCAGGGCCCGGCCGGTGGCGGGAGGTGCGCGCGGCCTGCGGCTCCCTCCCGCCCCTCCCTCGTCGGAGCTCGGCTCGGCTCGGCTCGGCTCGGCTCGGCTCGGCCCGGCCGCCGCCGCCATGTCGCTGCCGCCGGAGAAAGCCTCGGAGCTGAAGCAGATCATCCACCAGCAGCTGGTCAAGGTGAGGGCAGCAACGAGGCGCAGAGCTCCGGGCAGCGAGGCACGTCCTGAGCGCGGCGCGACTTCGCCTGCTCGGAGCAATCCCGGGGGACGGGGGCTTGGCCGGGCTTGGCCGCCTGGCGCCTCGGTGTAGGACCCCCGGCCCTTGGGGGCCGCGATGTCCGGCTGCGTGCCCGCTCCCTCGCCCAGCCTTGTTTTCCCTGCTTCAGCAGCTTCACGTAGTTCCCGAGGTGCCGTTGCCTCGTTGGCGTTGCGCCCCCTTCCAAGAGGATAAGCGCTCTGGGCTAACGGCCGCCCCGGCCCTTCCCCGCCCCCTGCTGCCGCCCTCGCTCTTTGCCCTCGTCTCCCCTTCTCTGGGCGAGGGAGCTGGGCTGGCCCCCCGGTCTCGCCGTCGGGGCCGCCCCGTTGAGGGCCGGCAGAGGGGAGCCGCGCTTTGGGCCCTGTGAGAGGAGGCGGCGCGGCAGAGCCGCGGCGGGAGGCTGTTTGTTTGCTCGCGGCTTGTTAAGCCAGAAGCTGGGGCTGGGTCCTGAAAGCAGTGGGGAAGGGAAAGAAATATCGGTGCTTTAGCTCACACAGCGCTGAAGCATCGCAGTGTTTCAGTGACTATAGCCTTACATCGCTCCTGTGGGAGACACAACTTCAGAAATGCATGCAGTTTTACAGCCGAGCCATCGAAGTACAGAAATTCTGACTTTTTGATCATAGGAAAAGCTTGCGATGCTGGTTCCCTACTTGTATGCCTTACCTGCAACTATATAAAGGCTTTTTTTTTTCCTTAAAGTAAGAGGAGGAAAAAGAGGAACTGAAGATATTGTTCCAGGGGAACACACAGATTTTTATTGCTTCTCCACTCATGGGTTTCCATTTAGATTCATCTTGCAGGTCAAACACACAGACCTCCACAGCATCAGAGGGCTGGCAATTTCCCAAGAACTTTTGATGGTTGAAGACACATCCTATGGTGCGATAAGGATACAGTGGCTTGGGTTGCTCAGCTAGAGGAGGGTCATCAGGGCTGATAGGACGGTGCACGTACCTGATCAAAAACATTAAATTTCTTACCAATACACACATTGTCATAAGTCTGAATTTTGATGGAAAAAAATTAAAATCATGGAAGTTTTATAATCAATGGATTTGCAGGCCTGTTGGTTAGAAGGGATGTTCAAGGCTGGGGATGCTGCCACGAGCAGTGGAAATGCTCAGGTTTAGTATGCTCTTAACTAGTACAGCTGCTTTGGTGAAATAGGGGGACTTGCTGGAGTAATTCTTACTAAATAATAAAAAATTGCCTGGGCACACATCTATGAGCAGAAAGGGATATTCTTTTGGTGCAGTTATTTCTGTATTCTTAGAAGAATACTTGTTACCTTACAGAGTAACATTTTAGTGRTAACTGTGACTGTATAAAGAGCTTAATTTCTTTTATTCTTATTAGCATACTTAAGCCTCAGTCAAGGAGGAAAATGAAAATATATTTGAGGAGACCAGTCTTGCATTCAGTTGTTATACAGCTGTGTGCGAATTAAAATATTGTGGGGTTTATTAGGAAGTATTATTTATAAAGTTTGTGAGAGTTTGAGCATGTATTTATAGCATATGATGAATTTTCTGTTCAGATGGATGTTCATGGCAGGATCAGAGAAGTTCTTGCTGAGACTATACGTGAAGAGTTAGCACCTGAGCATCAACAGTTATCCACAGAAGACCTGATAAAAGCCTTAAGACAGCGAGGAATCGTTGATGAAGTTATGAAAGAACTTAAATTTGTAACTGTAAGTAGCTTTTGAAGTGTGAACATATTTTGGTTATTCCTATTACAGACTTGATGTTATGACAGCTCTTTTAATATAAAGTGAAAACTCTACTACTTCTAAGTGCTTGTATTAGCTTTACTGAATACTGAGTTGGTTTAGTGATAATATTGCATTGAAAGTACTTGTTCAGTTCCATTACATCTTAAATCCTAGAAGATAACAAATTTGAGGAACAACATTCAGTTGAAACAGAGGATTCTTTAATTTTTAGAAGATAGCAGGAAGAGCACTGTTGCCTCACTTGACTCCTTAAGAAGTCTAATTGTAATTCCAGGATGTGAATGACAAGGAGAGGACTTCAGCTCCACCAAAGCCATCTACGCATTTTGTTAACAGAGAACCACCAGTTCTGAAAAAAAGTATGTTGCTTGTTTATTTTAATGTTTAGATCATAGTTTTAAGATAAATTTTAAGTATATATTTATTGAAATCTTTGAATTAATATTCTGATGTGAATTGGATTCATTTAAAGTTTCTGTATTGTACAGAAATAGATGTCTGTCTTGCTTATCTAGATGAAAGTGAATTCATGTAAACAGCAGAAATTAGTTCCACATAAAACTTCATTTATTGTATATTATTTTCCATATATTTTAAAATTACTTTTTCATAAGCACTTGTTTTGAAACTTTTTTTTTCTATTCTCCAGTTAGGTAACAGATGTTATAAACGTACTTAAGATCTGTTTGTAGTCTCTTCATATTTATTGCTACGCTTTACAGCTAATATTGACCCAACACGGAGGTATCTTTACCTTCAGGTTTTGGGTGGAAAAGCTTTTCTGGAACATCTTCAGGAACCGGAGCCTTTGCCTGGCCAAATCTGTTCTACCTTCACTCTGTGTTTACATTTTCGGAATCAGCGCTTCCGTTCTAAACCTGTCCCCTGTGCCTGTGAGCCAGATTTTCATGATGGCTTTTTACTTGAAGTACACAAGGATGACCTAGGTAAGGAAGATTGAGTTTGAAGCTGATGCCATGTCTTTATTTCCAACATTACAGTTATTCTAAAATGTGCTTGATATTATTTAATGTTTTTTGTCTTTTTATCATGTTTTTCTAAGGAAATTAATTGCTGTATCAGGTTTCACTACTTCTAGATCTTTGTTAGTTCTTACCTGTTCTTTTCCCTCCTTTCCACTCCAAAGTAACTTTTGAATTTGACCAACTTTATCCAGATTTAACAGTGAGATAGTAGTCCCAGAGATGGTAAGTTCATATTTTTCTGAACCTTGTGCTGACAAGTGAAGAAGGGAGACCTAAATTTTTTTTTATCATATGGAGGGAAAAGCTTCAGTGTGAGTTTAGTCTGCTTGCTAGTTGGCAGACACCTGCAGAATAGTCAATCATCCACAGCCTTTATCTTGGTAGGGAGCTACGTAACAGAACAATGTTCCCTAGCTAATGTGTTACAAAAAGGTTTCTGGAATAAATAGGGGAAACTTAAGGTAATGGGATAAAGGAAGAGGAGATTGACACTGTCTGAATCCTGTAGAAATTCAGGGTAGCTCATGGAGTGTCAGAAAACAGAGGAAAGTTACACCTGTGGGAGAGAGTGAATATACTACAAATTCAAAGAAAACAAGGCTTTGTTAATTCTGCTGCTCATATAACAGTTTATATTATAGGGTCAGAGCTTAACTACAGAGAAAATTGTTTCCTAAATATTGATGTATAGTAAGTTGACCTGAAACACTACCACTTATTAAAAGAGCAATGCAAGTATCTGCAATTGCTTTTACTTACTAGTACAGAAAAAACTTTTTTTAGTAATATTTCCATTTTAATTTTTGTATGATTAAGAGTTGCATTGGAGTACACAAATACAGAAATCTTTTTATCACCTCTGTAAATTAATCAGTTGTAATCTTTCTGTAGTTCTGTCCTAATCTTACTTTGATTTAAGGTGAGATTGTTGTTGCTTACACTTTTGGACAGAATATTTACTTAAAATATAATGTACACAATGAATGTAAATGTGTATTCTTTAATTTTAAGGAGATATTGGGATGATAATATTCTGGCTATCTTGGTTTAATAATGGCAGGTGATGGAAGTAAAATGGTGGATGCAACCACTATGTTATCAATATCGGATCCTGTGCATATGGTTCTGATCAAAACAGACACATTTGGTGAGACTACACTAGTAGCATCCTATTTCTTGGAGTGGCGATCTGTCTTGGCTGCAGAGAATGGTGTAACAAATGTTGCTGTTGAACTCCTTGGTGTAGGTAAGAATACATAAAAAGGGTATAATGAAAACACTTAAAATATTGGGTATTGAGCTCGCTTATATGCTCAAAGCAGTATTTATGTTGTTTATGTTATGTAGTTTAATTAGTTTGACTCATTAATGTAAGGTATCCTTAGAAAATGTTTATGAAGGAGACCAATGGTCAGATTTTTCACTCTTATCAAGATACTAAAAGTGTGTATTCCAGACCCTCTGTAATAGTGGTCCCCATGTCAGATGGGAACTCCCACTGTGTATTTTCTGCAGAATCTGGATAAGTTATCAAAGCTTCCTGCCCTCCCTCCCCACCCCCATGCCTTCAACTGATTAATATCCATGAATTTCTCAGGCTAGTGTACTGAAGAATAAAATCTAGTGTGTATAGATAAAGTGTTTTCTGCTATGCTACCATTTATTCCTGTTGGTAGAAGCACACTTCTGCTAGAATAGATGAGCAGCTTTGTTTAGGTGCTTCGCAGTCAGTATACATGTGTATTCTTAGGGATCACTTCTGTATATGCCCCTTTAGGAGTTGCTAGAATATTATGATTTAGTAGATAAAGATAAGATTTGGGACTAGATCTATCAATGACTTCCTACTCTGACTCTCCCAGAGATTGGGCAAGTAGTAGTTGATGAGCCATTTGAGCGTTCTTTATCACAGTTTCTCTACCTGTTAGGTGAGCAGTCCTTTCTGATTTCATAAGAGATTAAATTATAACTGCAAAGTATTTTGAAGATTTGATGTACTATGTAAGCTATTCCTGATTCTTATGCCTATTACTTGCTTTTTTTTGAATGACTTAGTGCAGTGTTTATCCAGTGAATGCAAATCTAGTAACCTTATTTGCTAATGTTGTTTGTCAGCATTAGTTCCTTTAGAAGATGCTGACTGTTGACAAAACATACTAAGTAATATGGATTTGGATACTCTTTCAAGTAGAGAGGTTTTCACTTACAGTTATTTGGAAATGCATACAAAATAACTGGATCTTGATACTCAAGGGTGAGAAAGGAAGTTAAATCTAATTACTACTAGTTTTTCCAAGTAATAAAGAATCAATATCTAAATCCAGTGCTTTTTCTCTTCTTTCAAAATCTTGTCATTGTACAAAACATGCCAACAGTATCGAAGCATACTGCCAGCTCAGATAGACAAACTCCTATCTGAGGCTTCTGTTACTCATACTACGTATAATCCCATATCTGTTTTTTTTCTTCTTGCTGTTTATCTAAGTCTAGATTTTGAGCTTTCTGCAACAACAATAGTTTCTTTTTTGTTTGTTTTTTGACTATTGTTATAGCACGCTGGGTCCTTCTTAATAAAATGTGTCTTGGGGAAGATGAACTTTACTTAGTTTTAACTGCTTAAGTCTGATCTACCTGTGTAGTCAGTAGAAATAAGTGCTTTTTCAGTATGACTTTTCTAATCTATTTTAGTTACTTATTCTAGGCACATCTGGAATGCCACTCATCATATATCCCAGTGTTGGCTGTAAAGGGGGGCTTGGATAATTATCTAAGATGTAGATAACTGCCTTTTTGGTCCAATTATCCTTTCTTTCAGTCTCATTTGGCTCATTCTAGTTTGAAATTTAAAGATATTTATTTTGCATATATTTAAAGACATTTATTTTTTGCACTTCTTGTTCTGGCCTGGCTGGAATGTCCTAAGTGAAATGAATTTGAGAAGATTGATCAAAATGTATTTTGGTTTGAAGGTACAGAATCAAAGGTTTCTGTTGGCGTTTTAAATATCAGGCTTGAAATGTATCCACAGCTAAACAAGATGCTGTCTCCAGAAATCACTAAGACTCAAGTAAGTAATTTCTGGGTGGGCTGAAAAGCTCAGTATAGTTAATCACGTAGATTTTAAGGGCTGTGGGGTTTTTGAATGTCTGGTATTAATTTTTTTCATTCAATTTAAATATAATTACATTTTCTTAAACTATTTTTATATACTGATCATTATTTGAAGTATTACTGTAGCAGTTTTTCCAACTACCTGTATCAAAACCTTGAGAGGAGAAATAAGGAAGATGCAATACACTTAATTTTCTGCAGACAGTAGATATGTTTCCTTGCTCTCTTTCCCTTTTGAAAAACCATTTCAACAGTCAGTTATTCTGCTTGTAAAGCCAGTAAATGCTGGCCTGAAGGTATATGCAGGTTTTCTGCCACACTAGGCAAGCTGAGCAATCCTCCTGTGCAAAAATGCATTGCTGAAGATGAACACCATTTCAGTCAGACTTGATATGTGAGCYTAAGCCTTCTAATAAGAAACATAACTTGAGGTTTTCAGTCATTGGTTTTTAGTTTGAAAATAAATTCTTCATTTGTTTGGCATGTTTTAAATATTAAGCTTTACTTTACATATACCAGGATTTGATGTTAATATATTTATTAACTCCAAAGAGAACAATTGGAAATTAATATATGTGAGGTTGTTTTGTTTTCTTACCTGCAGTTTTCTTTGGAACGTCAGAAAACAGCAGAAAAAGAACGATTATTTCTTGTATATGCTAAACAGTGGTGGAGAGAATACCTACAGATTAGGCCTACACACAACATAAGGCTAGTAAAGATTTTTGCACAGGTTTGTAAATTCTACTAATAGAGCAATCTGTTTCTTTAAGGTATCTTTTTATTATTACTTTGTAGGTCTATTTTGAAGTTTGTGTGTGTATATAGAATGTGTATAGATTTATAATGTGATTACAGTCAGGTCAGGGCTACTTCTGGTGTAGCATGCAAAAAATTAAATTTGTAAAGACTGAACTCTTCTGTGTGTCTTGAAGTTTAATGATGCAGAAATAAGGGCTACATCACAACCCCTGATGTGCAAGTTAAAGCTAGTTTAGTCTTTCCCTTGAGTATTCACAAATGGCGAAGACTCAAGTGGTTTATCCAAACTGTTTCAAGCAAGTTTTATATCAGCTGAAACAGTTAAAGTGGACATGCTACATGATCCATGCAGTATTTGAGCTCTGTGTAGTCTGTAAAGTAATTTGGCTGGTTAGACTTGCAGACTAGCTGTAGACATACAAACAAATTATGCTAGGGTAATAAATTACTATGTGTCAATTGCTCCTTGGTAACTGTCCCTCAGTAAAAGGAATGGTAAGATACTTTGCATTTACTGTGCTATGAATTTAACATGCATAGGAGCAGTTTTCCTAGGGTGGATGATGTGCAGTAGCTTGTTATCTCAAAGTAACTTCCTGAAGCAATCTGAACCTATTGGTTCTCTTCAGTGAAATAACTACTGTTCTGGCTGTGCAGTGAGTGTCCAGTAGTGATGTGAACTTCCAAATTATGATTAAGGTTTTCAAGGCAGGGAATGTAGGGAAGCAAAACCTGTAATTAGACTGGGACTTGTAGAACTGGGAATTTGGTTGGGAACCTGGGGTAAAAATGAGACTTGTGGCATTTTGAGAATAAAGCAATGTGAGAATTAACAGTATTCCACTTTCTGCACCTGCAAAGCTACACTGGGGTTGGGAGGAGGCTTGGAGGGAAGGGTTTGTGGGTTTGATTAGAGGACTAAATTCTTTATTACAGAACAATGTGGAAACTGGTAGCCTCAGAACACTACAGGAACTAGGCCCCCTGCTAGCCCAAGACCTAGAGAGAGCAATCTTGAGTTTCCCACTGGCCATAGCAAATGTAGTAAAACTGCCTTTAATAGCCTTTCTGTTCATTTCAGTTAGGTACTCCTAAGAGTTAAAAATCTCTCGACAACAATCTTATTCAATCTCTGTAAAGCTTTATAATGGTAGACTAAAAGCCAGTGGAAATAGACAGTATCAGAATTGTATGAGAAATTCAATTATCACATCATTATCCACTTTTGTATGCATAATGCAGAAGCATGCATTACATATATGAAACTATATTAGATAAATATGGAGTCCTAACTGTGATCTCTGCTTGCTTTCTGCCTGTGAATTCATTTCCTACAGGATTTCAGTCAGCTTCCAGTAGCTGCTGCTTTTCTTACACCAACCTGCTGGGAAAACATGACAAAACCTTAACATGGGCAGTATGTGACCACAGTAGCTGATAACTTTTGAGTATAAAAATATCAGACCATGATTTCCTGAAGCTGCAGAGATATAAAAAGCTTTGATGCCTTTTTAAATACAGGAATATAAAAGTACCATTTGGCACAGTGAGGAAAGGTACCGCTTGAAATAGTTCTAGTAGTTGATAATCATAGTGTTTCCTTGCAGCGCATAATAGAACAGACTTTTTTTCCCGTCTTATTTCTCATTTTTTCCAAGAAATCAAAAATTCTTAGAATTGTCTCTCAGTTTGTAAATCTAGTGACTTCCTTGTGAGTAAATGTCATTGCTTCTTGGTGTTATGAAAGGAGATAGTCTTCAAATTCAGAAGCAAATAACTACCTTTTAAACTCTGGATTTTTTGTTTTTGTTTGATATGTGTACATTGACTGTGGATGAAGCATGAACAGTTCCTTGCTCGTTTAAGGAAATGATGTTCAACCTGTGTTGCTCCTGGTGTTTGGACTCTTACTCTGGAGCATTTACCAGTGATAGACCCAGGGGAAAAATCTAACTTTATTGTCTCCCTGAAAGAATCGTTGTGCCTTAATAGTCTTGTGCCTTAATTCTAGGAGCATTTTTGAGTCATAATAATCTTGAATGATATTTATTTTGGGGATGGTAAATCTCACTGCAGGAAAGACAGTCTGAATTAAGATGAATCTTTTGTAATATTTCTATGGCTGGCAAGTAACCATATTTTATGTTCAGGATGAAAATGGGATAAACCATCCAGTATGTTCATATATCAGACCACTTCGAGCAGGCCGGTTACTAGACACACCTAGACAAGCAGCACGATTTGTCAGCGTCATGGGTTACGAAAGAGCTCCTGTCATTGGAGGAGGTGGTGGCAAACAAGAACAGTGGTGCACCCTTCTTGCTTTTCTGTGCAGAAACAAGGTACATGAAATAGTCTTTGTATGACGCAATATAGCTGGATATTGTATTTGAAGTTAATAACACATTACAGGCTGCAAATACATGGATTAAATCCATTTTGGATTATTATCAATTACAAATAATCTATTTAAGATCTTTTTAAAGAGGACTACAGTAGACGAGAAGGATTTGGAGTGGACTTTTAACATTTGTTTTACTAATATTGTTGGTGTCCATTTTTTTCAATACATTTGTCTGTGACAATAAGCTTGATTTTCTTCATTTGCTTTTCTAAGATCTTGTATAATTATTCCATGAATTCCTGCTAGCATGCAGGCCACAGCTTTAAATTCCAGAGTAATCCAGGAAGAATTAGAAAAGTCTCTTTTGAAAAATAGTGATTTTTGTGGATGTGCTAAAATATGCTGTCAGTAAACCTTTAATTTTTTGCAATATATGAATTTCCACTGAAAAATTCGGCATAGTTCTTAGTATCAGACACTTGTATTRTATGACTATAATAAATGGAACATAAATTGTAACTCATTGTAGATTATATCTCTTCTGTTGTACGAATAAAGGAATACTGATTCCTTTTGATCACTTTTGGGGGTGATCAGTCCTTTTAATCACCACTGAAATACTTCTGATTCCTTTTGATCACTTTTGGGGGTGATCAGTCCTTTTAATCACCATTGAAATACTTCTGCTTTCAAAAACAATCTCACTGATGTGTTTATATTAAAAAGATCTGTTATTTTTGGCAGCAGAAGCTATATCCCAATTTTTAGACCTTCTCAAAGATCACACAGACTAGGCATTAGCTACAGTCTCTAAATACTGGGTCATGCATAGATACCATATAAAGGCATGTTCTCAGCTACCCACTAGCTTCCACATAGAAGTGATGATAGTGACTTGGGGATTGAGGACTGTTAATTGGAGGTACAGAGAAAGAGTTTCCTCCAAAGTGGAAATGGACAGTTGTACAGAAAATAGCTGAATTTAGCCCCTGAGACACCCATTGGACCATTATTATTGTTCTTGTGAGAAGTGGTGTGGCATTATTAAATGAACACAGGTTCACCAGAAACTTGTTTTAACCTACTTCTAGATATTTTGCCTATGCCTTGTGGTAGGGGAAAACTGCTATCTATGCAATTAATAATTACATCTAGCAGCATTGTCTTTCACATTTCCAACATTCTGAATAGTAGTTGACTAAAGAGCCGTATTGTTCTCCTTTGGAAGGCTGTGCTTTGTATTACGGGGACTTCACTGGATGAGGATATGAGGATTTTTTTTTATGCCCAACTTTTTTTTTTTTTAAGAATTTAAGAGAATAAGAATATCAGACACCACATTCAGATTCATTGATTTCTGTGAATTATCAATGGTAGCAATAAATTTATTAGGGAAATCTTTTTCTGGTTGAAGGGAAATGCAGCTAGACAAGATTTTCAGCTTTTTAAAGTTATGTCTGTCAGAAGTTCTCCTCTATTTTTGTTTAATTTCTGAATTTTGACAACACACTGAAGGCAGTAAAATGAGAATTAGATTAAGTGACTAGTAGGTGTATATTTCCTAATTCTGTATGAGAATATTGTATACCTTCTATTTTTTCCTCAGATGCTTGCCTTATTTACATTTTGACTTTTAATTAGAATATTATTTTTGTCTTGATGGGTCTGTAGCTTCTGGTTTTGGTTTACTTGAAGGTATTGTTATAATATTTAGAAATGCTTCCCAGTATTAATCATACCCTATATTTGAATCAAAAAATATAGATTGTCTATCACCAGAAATTACTACTATTTTTAAATGACTTTTTCTGTTACAAAAAACTGAAACTTGTCAAGTGAAGAATTCATTCTTGTGCTAAAAGAAGCTTACTAGCCACCAGTATGGAATAATAAGATTATTTGTAAAGTTAGTCTGGAACTTTTACTCTAGTTTGTAGCAGTTAGTTTTCACATTATACGGTTACCAGAAACAAACCTAATTCATGATTTTGGCTATCTTTCCTCCCCTGGCCGAAAGAATAAGGAAGGTATAAAAATGGAAGGAGAAGTATTGCTAGCTTCATGCCCTAGTAAATAGTGATTCTGTAGTAGATCTAAAACCTACTGGTTGGTCTAGTGCCTAGACTTGCCTTTCTGTAGTGTTTGTATAGCTCTTATCTTTCTGCTGGACTTCTCTAACAGTCTTGGAAATTGTAGTAGGCTGATACACTCCAACATAGTATATGCAAAAAGAATCAAGATAGTTAGCTTTTTAAACCTTAATCTTGACTTTTGCTATGGGCTTTAGGTAAACAAGAGGGAAACATGACTTGTTAGAGTTACTTGAAAAATGTCATGCTTTGCTGTCCTCAATTTTTTTAATCCATGTCTGATACTCAAACCTATTTATTAATGTTCACTGCCTAGGGTGACTGTGAAGATCATGCTAACCTTCTGTGCAGTCTTCTCCTTGGATATGGTTTGGAAGCCTTTGTGTGYGTAGGAACAAAAGCAAAAGGAGTCCCTCACACTTGGGTTATGACTTGTGGGACTGATGGAACCATCACTTTTTGGGAAAGCTTAACAGGACATAGGTGAGTAAACAGAATGTAAGAAAACTAAACAATGTATGCTGAGGTTGAGGAGGGGGAGTTGAGTGTGTGTGTTTTTGTTTTATACGCTCTAGTGTTACTAAGCATCCAGGTGACCCCTCTCTCTGAGTCTTTGCCCTGACTACTGCTGTTTGGAAAATAGCTGGTTCAGCATAAGATGAAATACTTCATCAGTCTGTAGTATATTTTGAGAGTTTTAATACAGCATGGTAACTGTCTGTGCTGCCTCTTATGGCAGCTGATTGTTCAATGATACTATCACTGCCATCATTTGGGACGATGGAAATGAAATAAGACGTGATTGTCTAAAAACCCATATTTTTCTCCTTATTTCATCTGTGAAATCAGTGTTGCATTACTTCTTCACCTGAAGAAATCTCTTAAGTTCTCTGAGAGCCTCTGTTTCACTTTAGTCATTTTAGAAGGACACATGTTGTTCTGTATTCTAGAACTTCTGGAACCTGTTTTTTAAAAATTCTTTATCATCTTGTTATTTTGCATGTCATACTGCTCAAGTACATAGGATAGTACTCAATCCCAATTTCCCTGTCAGAATAAAAATTGCTCAGAACTTCATGTAAAGAACTTCCAGTTTATTGATGCTATGGAGCACTGTGATCCATCCCATTGTACTTTGTAGTGCTATCTGAAGCATTGCCTTTAAAAAATATATATATATATTATATAGCTTCAAGTGGTGATGTTCTTGCATTGGTAAAACTACAGTGGGGACATATATTTGAATACAATACTTCTGGCTTTGTGAAAGGAGCTGAATAATATACAGTATTGGAAAATAAGATGCGATTCTATTTTCCCACTGTTTGTATATACTATGATTAGCATTTGAAGCTGTTTCTCAATATGATGAATAGCGGAGGAACTGTATAAGTGTGTTATAGTTGCAAAATTTAATTGCTGTTGAGCATCTGCTTGACAAATCAGCTTGTTTTTCTAGACTTAAAGAAAAGTGATGTATTTTGTTGTATGTTATGCTTCCAAAATGTATATAATTAATTTTTGGAAACAAATGCCATGTTGTGAAAAACTTATAACAAGTTTGGTTTACATTTTAAAAGGAGAAATGACTTTTCTGTCCTATTTAAATATTTTTAACTTGTCTTGAAATAATGTGTGTTGGTAAGAAATTTAATGTTTTTGATCAGGTACGTGCACCGTCCTRTCAGCCCTGATGACCCTCCTCTAGCTGAGCAACCCAAGCCACTGTATCCTTATCGCACCATAGGATGTGTCTTCAACCATCAAAAGTTCTTGGGAAATTGCCAGCCCTCTGATGCTGTGGAGGTCTGTGTGTTTGACCTGCAAGATGAATCTAAATGGAAACCCATGAGYGGAGAAGCAATAAAATCTGTGTGTTCCCCTGGAACAATATCTTCAGTTCCTCCTTTTCCTCCTCTCTGTGCTTCCACAATAGATGCTGCAATAACAAGCAATGAGATAGAATTGCAGCTGAGAATACTAGTCTCGGAACACAGAAAGGTAATACTGTTTAAAGACTTTGATCTTTTGAGGTAATAAGGGTTTGTTTTTACCATGTACTTGTTTTGGATAGCTGTATGTTGGTTTAAATATAATGTCTTTGCAATGTGGTTTCCATGCGATTTGCAGAAATGCGGTGTGTGAAAATTCAAATAATTGGGGAAAAATATTTGGAAAGATTGTACTGAGCTAGTTCAAATCTCATATTTATTATTTGCACTGGCACTTCTGTAGTCCCATGTGTGGGCTCTTTCCCCCTCCACCTTTCCCTCTCTTTCTGGGTCTGTGGTTTTCAGCTTACTGGCATCTGTAGACTGCCTATGAGTGGTCCATAAAAGAACTAAGAAGATCAAATCTGTTTGTCAGTAGGCTCTGTGTATCCATCACAAATGTTTTAGTGTGTGTGTATACATATATATATATATATATATATATAAATAAAGGCAGGCTTTCAGCTTTCATAATCTCACTCTGACTGCTTTACAAAACTAAAAGTTAGTGGTATTTCTATAAATTAGTTTCCTCCTTATGATTTTTTACATGAACATAATGTGCCAGAAATGATTATTCTTTGCTGGTTGTGAAGGGATGATACTTTAAATCCTGATTAGCCCTATGCCTTTTTTTGCTGTTGTTCGAAATCTCCTTTTTATCTCTTGCCACATAATGTCAACCTTAGAATGACAAGTAATTCTCAAAATTATTGTAGGAATCTCATGCAACACTGAACACTTAAGTGGTAGATTTTTCTACTTGTTTCCATTTGTTGGATGGTAGGAGGCAGGTGCATGTGTTGGGGGGGGAGATATGCGTTCTTTTTCAGAAATGGGTTACTATGAGAGACATGAGAAAAATACAAGTGAGGTGAATCTCAGGTTTTGCTGCATATTATGCACTAACACTACCTTCTTATGTTTCACACAAAGATACTGTAGTTAAAACATCTAGTTTCAACTGTACTGGTCTTGTTTTAGGCTAGCAGCCTGATTTCATTTCTTGCTAAATGTCTGATACTTTGTTTCTGTTTGTTTCTTCTGGCTTGTCATTGTGAATCAATATACAAATCTTACTGCTTTGTGGGTTATCTTCYATTAACTGCAAATTAAAGATTTGTCAAAGATTTATTTTAATCTATACAGTATTCAAAACCTGTATTATCTTAACATTCATTCTGCACTACAGTTATTCTGTGACGTTCCTCACAGGATCTTGGCCTTTCTACTGTTTGGGATGACCAGCTATCCTATCTGTTGTCACCAGCATTAGCAGCCTATGAGCTTGAACGTACAACAAGCATTTCTGCAGGAAATGAAGAGTTTCAAGATGCTGTAAGAAGAGCAGTACCTGRTGGTCACACATTTAAAGGGTTTCCTATCCATTTTGTATACAGAAATGCCAGGAGAGCATTTGCCACATGCCTTCGGTAAGATTAAATATAAATCTAATATGTATGTAATACGTATCTAATATTTATATGTATAAAACCAAATAGTAATACTTAATTATGAGCTGCAACTCTTCCTTGATAATGGAAAATCAATTTTCTTGCATTAGAACCAGAAGGAGAGTTGTGTGGCACATGCAGTGGGTCATGGGGTACGGAGCTTTTATGTTACATTTGTGAGTTCATTGATGATAGACTTCTTGTGGATTAAATAAAGAATGAACAGTATGTTTGCTCCCCTGAAAATATGGTTTATTTCATCTCTCTGAACTCTTAAAAATGATCAGTGGTGGCTTTGGTTTCCTCCAAGGCACAACAGCTATTTGACACTAATAAAATACTATCATTATTCATATTGGCAGACTCCTTAAACACRTTATTATTGAAGTGTTGGTTAGTTAGTCATGTTTGAAATAACTGCACATCTGTACCTGAAAATTTTAATGATAACTTAGTATTGTATCTGTTATCTTGTTTTTCTTTTTGTAAATAGGTCTCCTTTTTGTGAAGAAATAATCTGTTGTAGGGGAGACCAAGTGCGACTTGCAGTTCGTGTACGAGTGTTTACATACCCTGAATCTGCATGTGCTGTTTGGATCATGTTTGCTTGTAAATACCGCTCTGTACTTTGAAAGACAAAATCATTCATACCTTTCTAGATCTGCAAAATTATGTATGTGTGTATAAATAATGCAATTAAAGACTAATGTATTTTATATAAATACTACTGATTTTTGAATATTGCAGTGTGTGCATTTGAGAATTATGTGTACACAGTAATGATTGTATTTATAAAGAGAATTTATTTTTATTTTAATAAAAGCTACTTTAATATCTTTATGAGTACAGGTCTAGTCATTAAAATGCATGAATAAAATACTGACCTCTCTTCTGCAGTTCTGAATTTGTGTAAGAATTAATTTTAAAAAAAAAGTCTGTTTTACCTGTACACTTGTATTGTCAGGCAATCCTGACACGGTTGAATAGTACTTTTTTTGTTACCCTTCCTTTCAGTTTGTGCTGAGGTGTGCAGACAAAAGAGAAACAGTAGTCTCTGGCTATACTGCCAAGATAACATGCAAAATGGCAAAAATGAGAAATGTTCTATTTGTTACTCTCACATGGCGTAAAAGTTTTAACTGAATTGCTGACCAAGGTAGAAATTACCATGGCAGCCCTATCACAATTACTAAATACAGGTGTGAAGCCATATTTGGGGACAGCAGGGGAGAATAAATGGGTAGGCAACTCCCTCCTCCCCTGCCCTCCCAGATTTGAGTTAGAATCACAGGAAAGATGCTTTCAGGGACAGATGGGCCTGTCTTTTTCACTGCATCTCTTATAGTGACATTTATTACTCTTTAGTTTATATATATTTTTTTTTTTTTTTTTTAGTTCTTCTCCCTTGTGCATTCAGATTTTATTAGGTATTCCTGGTCTTACTCATATTTATGGTAAAGATGACTGGTATTCTACAGAGATTTGACCAAGGGTTTATCTTGTTTCCTTTCCCTGCTGTTACCAGGACAGAAAGCTTCGGTTTGAATAATTTGTCTTTCTTAGAAGTTGATCAAGTTAAATAGATGAAACTGTGTCTATGCACTTAACACTGCTATAAGGGAAAGGTACTATAAAACTTATGCTACCTACACTTTCCTGATATGTGGACAGGTGCTTAAAACCTGTTGGGGAGAAGCAGTAAAAGGCTAAGCAGCAGTGTGTTATCCTATGTCTCATGAAAATGCCTCAAAACTTAGGTAAAATTACCCAACAGTGTATCCATATGCTATTTTTAACAACTTAGTGTTCTTACCACAAGAAAAATTGTTTCTGCCTCTCTTGGAGCGAACAGTAGCTTCTAAATTCAGCTTCTAAGAGCAGTTTAGTAAGGTCTAGGTAATCCTGGATCTTAATCTATGGATTTAACAACTGATGGATTCTTGATGTTTAAAATTGAGACTTGTGTGCCTTAACATGAGAATATCTACTGGGTTAGACAAAGTCTGTCTAATCTAATGCTTTTTCTTCAACAAGTATGTAACAGATGACAAAAAATGGAGAAAAAAAATCAAATCATGTCAAGGCTTATCTCTCCCTATTATCTCCCTAGCTTCTGGCAATAGAGTTTAAGAAGTTTTTGAGGTAGTTGTAGCCAGATTATTTTGCTTATTAGCCTTTCATGATTTTGTCCAATTCCTTCTTAAACCTGTTTATACTTCTAACCTTCAGCATTCTGTGACAATAAGATCCATAACTAATTATTTATCTGTAATTTTGTTTTTTCTTAAATATGTAGATGATGACTTTGCCGAGTGTCTTCTAGTTTTCCTGCTTTGAGATAAGGCAAGTAATCGGTCCCTTTTGGACTTCTCCATGCTATGCATCTCCCTCATGTTTTTATCTGCATAGGCTCCAGTTACCTCTTTTTAAGGCTGAAGATTCCTAAACTATTTAATTTCTCCTTCTGTAGAAACCATTCTATATCTTTGATTACCCACCATATCCATATCCACCTCATCTTGGTCTGCTATGTCATTTTAARCAGAGGATGACGAGGCACTGATTATAGGTTAATATAAAATAAAGTTCTGTTTTTTTATTTTTGATTTATGTTGTTTGCCTTTTTGACCATCACTGAGCCTGAGCTTTGCTTTTAATATTTTAAGCTGGGACAGTTGCTTCATTACAGTGCAAGTGGTAGAAGTTCTGCTCTTTGCTCAGGCAAGAGTCACTAGAATATTTATGTTCTTCTATGGCTTTACTGTAAGTAAAACAGGAGTAAGAGTGCATGCATTGTGATTTATAGATTTGAATTCTCTCATTGCTCTGTGCTCCTTTTTTATCTGGTTTATATTGTGTTTCTGCTGAATGGTAGCAGAATTAGATGAAGCAGCTTGTCAGAATTGTGTTTAAAGCATGAAAAAATCCTGAGGTTTTTTTGAGGAAACCTTTGAGGAAATGGTATGTTTCCATTCAGTGCTCACTTTATATGGTTGGTCAAAAACATCATTCCAAAAGACACCATTGTGCATTTGTCAGCACAGTGTGCGTTTGTGTGGGACAGCATCTCAGGGCAAAGGCTTGCCTGCATGGGAAGTGAATCGGTTATTCCTGTTCTCAATCAGAATTGCTTTTCTGTCACAGTGCTTCTTTCTGGTTTCAGTTATGCAGATGACACTACAAGTCTCAGGCTTCTACTTCAGTTAGTTGCTTCTCATTCTGTCCTACTTTGGGATTTATTTAAGGGAAATTTCTTGCTTGGTAATACTGGCCTTTATAACATAGGAATGATCCAACTCTGTTTTTGCTGGTGCCAAAGCAAAAAGGAGTAAGTAACCCTAGAGGAGGTCACAGCATGTACAGCAGAAGCGAGCATCAGTATTTTGCTTGTATATTTAATCAAAAGTGTAGTAATGTGACTCCATTGTTGAGTCTGTTTTTCACAAGTGCTAGAATACTGCATACTGCAACACTTCGGGTGTCACTTTGAGGTTTTAACAGTACGTTATGTACTTTCTGAGCCTGACACTGACAGACTTGAAAAACTTTATAAATCTGTTTTTGCATTATCTACCTTTCTTTACCTGAAAGATCAATATATTTTTTGTCTGTCACACAGTGTACAAGTAGCCTGATCAAAACTTCCGATGGTATGAATTCTCTGCTTATTTAATTATATCTAATTTAATGTAAAAGGCTGGGATCATAAAAGGTGGTTATGGCTATATTAAATAGCTTTATTAAAATACTAATGGTGTTTCATTTTCAGCAGTGTATGTGTAAGTATGTATGCAATTCTAAAAGGGAAAAAGTATCCATGTTCAATACAATACAAATAAAAGCAAAATACTGATAAAGAAATCAGTCTTTAGAACTTAAAACTGTTCAGTCTTTTCAGCATACTGTATTTTATCAGTTTTAACAGTTCATGAAAAGTGGGGTGCTAAGACACATTCTGGTAAAATTCTAGAATAGAACAGGGGAAAAAAAACCCTTAAAAATTACTTTTAACATGAATTGARTTTATTCAGTCACCAGGAAGATTATTTTCCCAATACTTGCGATACGAAGTGGCAGCAGACTGAGTACTGCCTGTGGGAGAGGCTGGCACAAATGGCCAGGCCAAGCTCAGGAATGGGAAAGTCGGTTCTCCAAATACTCGGAGAACCACCCCATTTTCGGCCCTTTGTGGATATGGCTTGTCCAGCTGCTTTCGGCGTTTCTGTGTAGCTGGGAGGCTCCTGCCCTACTCCTTCTAATGAGGGTTTTGCTAATAATTTTCCCTGCAACATCCATGATTGAGATGAAAGTTAACATAATCGTTTAAATAAATATATATATATTTAATTTATTTTCATGCTGCTTTCTAACTGGAGCTGTTTCTGGGGGTTTATTACCGAAAGGGCATGCAGATGGTGGTGCAGCACTGGCGCCGCGCGAGGCTGACACCACCGCCGGACGCCTGTGTCCTCGGCAGACGAGGGGGTTCAGCGGCGCCGCCTCGCCGCGGCCGCTCCCCG